>NC_141874.1:639961913-640264943 GCF_056163025.1 Triticum urartu
TGACAGCAACCACGGTGTGACAGTTGCCACAATTGGTAGTCAGTGGGCATTCAAGAGCCAAGTGCCATTGCGGCCAGTGTGTTTTCTGAATGTTATGTGACAGCAACCACGGTGTGACAGTTGCCACAATCGGTAGTCAGTGGGCATTCAAGAGCCAAGTGCACTGGATGGCAACCACTGCGCACTTAAAGTGTGCTTGTTGCCATCTAGGTAGTATATTCATATGGCAAATAGAGTACGAACACACTGTTGGGTTTCGTAGTAATTTCACAAAATTTCCTGCGCACACGCAAGATCATGTGATGCATAGCAACGAGAGGGGAGAGTGTTGTCTACGTACCCACACAGACCGACTACGGAAGCGTTGACGCAACATAGAGGAAGTAGTCGTACGTCTTCACGATCCAACCGATCAAGCACCGAAACTACGGCACCTCCGAGTTCGAGCACACGTTCAGCTCGATGACGATCCCCGGACTCCGATCCAGCAAAGTGTCGGGGAAGAGTTCCGTCAGCACGACGGCGTGGTGACGATCTTGATGTTCCACAGCAGAAGGGCTTCGCCTAAACTCCGCTACAGTATTATCGAGGATTATGGTGGCTGGGGGCACCGCACACGGCTAAGGAATAGATCACGTGGATCAACTTGTGTGTTCTAGGGTGCCTCTACCTCAGTATATAAAGGACCAAAGGGGGGAGGCTGGCCGGCCACAAGGGGCGCGCCAGGAGAGTCCTACTCCCTCCGGGAGTAGGATTCCCCCCCCCCCCCAATCCTAGTTGGAATATGATTCGTGGAGGGGGAAAAGAGAGAGAGGGGGCCGGCCACCTCTCCTAGTCCTAATAGGACTAGGGGAAGGAGGAGGTGCGCAGCCCATGTAGGGCTGCCTCTTCTCTTTTCCACTAAGGCCCATCATGGCCCATTTAGCTCCCGGGGGGTTCCGGTAACCTTCCCGGTACTCCGGTAAAATCCCGATTTCACCCGGAACACTTCCGATATCCAAACATAGGCTTCCAATATATCAATCTTTATGTCTCGACCATTTCGAGACTCCTCGTCATGTCCGTGATCACATCCGGGACTCCGAACAACCTTCGGTACATCAAAATTCATAAACTCATAATATAACTGTCATCGTAACCTTAAGCGTGCGGACCCTACGGGTTCGAGAACAATGTAGACATGACCAAGACACGTCTCCGGTCAATAACCAATAGCGGGACCTGGATGCCCATATTGGCTCCTACATATTCTACGAAGATCTTTATCGGTCAGACCACATAACAACATACGTCGTTGCCTTTGTCATCGGTATGTTACTTGCCCGAGATTCGATCGTCGGTATTCCAAATACCTAGTTCAATCTCGTTACCGGCAAGTCTCTTTACTCGTTCTGTAATACATCATCCCGCAACTAACTCATTTAGTTGTAATGCTTGCAAGGCTTAAGTGATGTGCATTACCGAGAGGGCCCAGAGATACCTCTCCGACAATCGGAGTGACAAAACCTAATCTCGAAATACGCCAACCCAACATGTACCTTTGGAGACACCTGTAGTACTCCTTTATAATCACCCAGTTACGTTGTGACGTTTGGTAGTACCCAAAGTGTTCCTCCGGTAAACAGGAGTTGCATAATGTCATAGTTATAGGAACATGTATAAGTCATGAAGAAAGCAATAGCAACATACTAAACGATCGAGTGCTAAGCTAATGGAATGGGTCATGTCAATCAGATCATTCAACTAATGATGTGACCTCGTTAATCAAATAACAACTCTTTGTTCATGGTTAGGAAACATAACCATCTTTGATTAACGAGCTAGTCAAGTAGAGGCATACTAGTGACACTCTGTTTGTCTATGTATTCACACGTGTATTATGTTTCCGGTTAATACAATTCTAGCATGAATAATAAACATTTATCATGATATAAGGAAATAAATAATAACTTTATTATTGCCTCTAGGGCATATTTCCTTCAGTCCCCCACTTGCACTAGAGTCAATAATCTAGATTACACTGTAATGATTCTAACACCCATGCAGCTTTGGTGCTGATCATGTTTTGCTCGTGGAAGAGGCTTAGTCAACGGGTCTGCAACATTCAGATCCGTATGTATCTTGCAAATCTCTTTGTCTCCCACCTGGACTAGATCCCGGATGGAATTGAAGCGTCTCTTGATGTGTTTGGTCCTTTTGTGAAATCTGGATTCCTTTGCCAAGGCAATTGCACCAGTATTGTCACAAAAGATTTTCATTGGACCCGATGTACTAGGTATGACACCTAGATCGGATATGAACTCCTTCATCCAGACTCCTTCATTTGCTGCTTCCGAAGCAGCTATGTATTCCGCTTCACATGTAGATCCCACTACGACGCTTTGTTTAGAACTGCACCAACTGACAATTCCACCGTTTAATGTAAACACGTATCCGGTTTGCGATTTAGAATCGTCCGGATCAGTGTCAAAGCTTGCATCAACGTAACCTTTTACGGTGAGCTCTTTGTCACCTCCATATACGAGAAACATATCCTTAGTCCTTTTCAGGTATTTCAGGATGTTCTTGACCGCTGTCCAGTGATCCACTCCTGGATTACTTTGGTACCTCCCTGCTAAACTTATAGCAAGGCACACATCAGGTCTGGTACACAGCATTGCATACATGATAAAGCCTATGGCTGAAGCATAGGGAACATCTTTCATTTTCTCTCTATCTTCTGCAGTGGTCGGGCATTGAGTCTGACTCAACTTCACACCTTGTAACACAGGCAAGAACCCTTTCTTTGCTTGATCCATTTTGAACTTTTTCAAAATCTTGTCAAGGTATGTGCTTTGTGAAAGTCCAATTAAGCGTCTTGATCTATCTCTATAGATCTTTATGCCTAATATGTAAGCAGCTTCACCGAGGTCTTTCATTGAAAAACTCTTATTTAAGTATCCCTTTATGCTATCCAGAAATTCTATATCACTTCCAATCAGAAATATGTCATCCACATATAATATCAGAAATGCTACAGAGCTCCTACTCACTTTCTTGTAAATACAGGCTTCTCCGAAAGTCTGTATAAAACCAAATGCTTTGATCATACTATCAAAACATTTATTCCAACTCCGAGAGGTTTGCACCAGTCCATAAATGGATCGCTGGAGCTTGCACACTTTGTTAGCTCCCTTTGGATCGACAAAACCTTCCGGTTGCATCATATACAACTCTTCTTCCAGAAATCCATTCAGGAATGTAGTTTTGACATCCATCTGCCAAATTTCATAATCATAAAATGCAGCAATTGCTAACATGATTCGGACAGACTTAAGCATCGCTACGGGTGAGAAGGTCTCATCGTAGTCAACCCCTTGAACTTGTCGAAAACCTTTTGCGACAAGTCGAGCTTTGTAGACAGTAATATTACCATCAGCGTCAGTCTTCTTCTTGAAGATCCATTTATTCTCAATTGCTTGCCGATCATCGGGCAAGTCAACCAAAGTCCATACTTTGTTCTCATACATGGATCCCATCTCAGATTTCATGGCTTCAAGCCACTTTGCGGAATCTGGGCTCACCATCGCATCTTCATAGTTCGTAGGTTCATCATGATCTAGTAGCATGATTTCCAGAACAGGATTACCGTACCACTCTGGCGCGGATCTTACTCTGGTTGATCTACGAGGTTCAGTAGTATCTTGATCTCAAGTTTCATGATCATCATCATTAGCTTCCTCACTTATTGGTGTAGGTGTCGCAGAAACAGTTTTCTGTGATGTACTACTTTCCAATAAAGGAGCAGGTACAGTTACCTCGTCAAGTTCTACTTTTCTCCGACTCACTTCTTTTGAGAGAAACTCCTTCTCTAGAAAGGATCCATTCTTAGCAACGAATGTTTTGCCTTCGGATCTGTGATAGAAGGTGTACCCAACAGTCTCCTTTGGGTATCCTATGAAGACACATTTCTCCGATTTGGGTTCGAGCTTATCAGGTTGAAGCTTTTTCACATAAACATCACAGCCCCAAACTTTAAGAAACGACAACTTTGGTTTCTTGCCAAACCACAGTTCATAAGGCGTCGTCTCAACGGATTTTGATGGTGCCCTATTTAACGTGAATGCGGCCGTCTCTAAAGCATAACCCCAAAACTATAGTGGTAAATCAGTAAGAGACATCATAGATCGCACCATATCTAGTAAAGTATGATTACGACGTTCGGACACACCATTACATTGTGGTGGTCCGGGTGGCGTGAGTTGCGAAACTATTCCACAATTTTTCAAATGTACACCAAACTCGTAACTCAAATATTCTCCTCCACGATCAGATCGTAGAAACTTTATTTTCTTGTTACGATGATTTTCAACTTCACTCTGAAACTCTTTGAACTTTTCAAACGTTTCAGACTTATGTTTCATTAAGTAGATATACCCATATCTGCTTAAGTCATCTGTGAAGGTGAGAAAATAACGATATCCGCCACGAGCCTCAATATTCATTGGACCACATACATCGGTATGTATGATTTCCAACAAATCTGTTGCTCTCGCCATAGTACCGGAGAACGGTGTTTTAGTCATCTTGCCCATGAGGCACGGTTCGCAAGTACCAAGTGATTCATAATCAAGTGGTTCTAAAAGTCCATCAGTATGGACTTTCTTCATGCGCTTTACACCGATATGACCTAAACGACAGTGCCACAAATAAGTTGCACTTTCATTATCAACTCTGCATCTTTTGGTTTCAACATTATGAATATGTGTATCACTACTATCGAGATTCATCTAAAATAGACCAGTCTTCAAAGGTGCATGACCATAAAAGATATTACTCATATAAATAGAACAACCATTATTCTCTGATTTAAATGAATAACCGTCTCGCATTAAACAAGATCCAGATATAATGTTCATGCTCAACGCTGGCACCAAATAACAATTATTTAGGTCTAATATTAATCCCGAAGGTAGATGTAGAGGTAGCGTGCCGACCGCGATCACATCGACTTTGGAACCGTTTCCCACGCGCATCGTCACCTCGTCCTTTGCGAGTGCCCGCTTATTCCGTAGTCCCATGTTTCAAGTTGCAAATATTAGCAACAGAACCAGTATCAAATACCCAGGTGCTACTGCGAGCTCTAGTAAGGTACACATCAATAACATGTATATCACATATACCTTTGTTCACCTTGCCATCCTTCTTATCCGCCAAATACTTGGGGCAGTTCCGCTTCCAGTGACCAGTCTGCTTGCAATAAAAGCACTCAGTTTCAGGCTTAGGTCCAGGCTTGGGTTTCTTCTCTTGAGTAGCAACTTGCTTGCCGTTCTTTTTGAAGTTCCCCTTCTTCTTCCCTTTGCCCTTTTTCTTGAAACTAGTGGTCTTGTTAACCATCAACACTTGATGCTCCTTCTTGATTTCTACCTCCGCAGCTTTCAGCATTGCGAAGAGCTCGGGAATAGTCTTGTTCATCCCTTGCATATTATAGTTCATCACGAAGCTCTTGTAGCTTGGTGGCAGTGATTGGAGAATTCTGTCAATGACGCAGTCATCTGGAAGATTAACCCCCATCTGAATCAAGTGATTATTATACCCAGACATTTTGAGTATATGCTCACTGACAGAACTGTTCTCCTCCATCTTGCAGCTATAGAACTTATTGGAGACTTCATATCTCTCAATCCGGGCATTTGCTTGAAATATTAACTTCAACTCCTGGAACATCTCATATGCTCCATGACGTTCAAAATGTTGTTGAAGTCCCGATTCTAAGCCGTAAAGCATGGCACACTGAACTATCGAGTAGTCATCAGCTTTGCTCTGCCAGACGTTCATAACATCTGGTGTTGCTCCAGCAGCAGGCCTGGCACCCAGCGGTGCTTCCAGGACGTAATTCTTCTGAGCAGCAATGAGGATAATCCTCAAGTTACGGACCAAGTCCGTATAATTGCTACCATCATCTTTCAACTTTGCTTTCTCAAGGAACGCATTAAAATTCAACGGAACAACAGCACGAGCCATCTATCTACAATCAACATAAACAAGCAAGATACTATCAGGTACTAAGTTCATGATAAGTTCAATTAATCAAATTACTTAAGAACTCCCACTTAGATAGACATCCCTCTAATCTTCTAAGTGATTACGTGATCCAAATCAACTAAACCATAACCGATCATCACGTGAGATGGAGTAGTTTTCAATGGTGAACATTGTTATGTTGATCATATCTACTATATGATTCACGCTCGACCTTTCGGTCTCCGTGTTCCGAGGCCATATCTGCATATGCTAGGCTCGTCAAGTTTAACCTGGGTATTCTGCGTGTGCAAAACTGGCTTGCACCCGTTGTAGATGGACGTAGAGCTTATCACACCCGATCATCACGTGGTGTCTGGGCACGACGAACTTTGGCAACGGTGCATACTCAGGGAGAACACTTCTTGATAATTTAGTGAGAGATCATCTTATAGTGCTACCGTCAATCAAAGCAAGATAAGATGCATAAAAAGATAAACATCACATGCAATCAATATAAGTGATATGATATGGCCATCATCATCTTGTGCTTGTGATCTCCATCTCCGAATCACCGTTATGATCACCATCGTCACCGGCGCGACACCTTGATCTCCATCGTAGCATCGTTGTCGTCTCGCCAATCTTATGCTTCCACGACTATCACTACCGTTTAGTAATAAAGTAAAGCATTACATCGCGATTTCATTGCATACAATAAAGCGACAACCATATGGCTCCTGCCAGTTGCCGATAACTCGGTTACAAAACATGATCATCTCATACAATAAAATTCAGCATCATGCCTTGACCATATCACATCACAACATGCCCTGCAAAAACAAGTTAGACGTCCTCTACTTTGTTGTTGCAAGTTTTACGTGGCTGCTACGGGCTTAAGCAAGAACCAATCTCAGCTATGCATCAAAACCACAACGATAGTTTGTCAAATAGACTCCGTTTTAACCTTCGCAAGGACCGGGCGTAGCCACACTTGGTTCAACTCAAGTTGGAGAGACAGTCGCCCGCAAGCCACCTGTGTGCAAAGCACGTCGGGGGAACCGGTCTCGCGTAAGCGTACGCGTAAGGTTGGTCCAGGCCGTGTCGTCCAACAATGCCACCGAACCAAAGTATGACATGCTGGTAGGCAGTATGACTTATATCGCCCACAACTCACTTGTGTTCTACTCGTGCATATAACATCAACATAAATAACCTAGGCTCTGATGCCACTGTTGGGTTTCATAGTAATTTCAAAAAAATTCCTACGCACACGCAAGATCATGTGATGCATAGCAACGAGAGGGGAGAGTGTTGTCTATATACCCACGCAGACCGACTGCGGAAGCGTTGACGCAACGTAGAGGAAGTAGTCGTACGTCTTCACGATCCAACCGATCAAGCACCGAAACTACGGCACCTTCGAGTTCGAGCACACGTTCAGCTCGATGACGATCCCCGGACTCCGATCCAGCAAAGTGTCGGGGAAGAGTTCCGTCAGCACGATGGCGTGGTGACGATCTTGATATTCCACGGCAGCAGGGCTTCGCCTAAACTCCGCTACAGTATTATCGAGGATTATGGTGGCTGGGGGCACCGCACACGGCTAAGGAATAGATCACGTGGATCAACTTGTGTGTTCTAGGGTGCCTCTACCTCAGTATATAAAGGACCAAAGGGGGGAGGCTGGCCGGCCACAAGGGGCGCGCCAGGAGAGTCCTACTCCCTCCGGGAGTAGGATTCCCCCCCCCCAATCCTAGTTGGAATATGATTCATGGAGGGGGAAAAGAGAGAGAGGGGGCCGGCCACCTCTCCTAGTCCTAATAGGACTAGGGGAAGGAGGAGGTGCGCAGCCCATGTAGGGCTGCCTCTTCTCTTTTCCACTAAGGCCCATCATGGCCCATTTAGCTCCCGGGGGGTTCCGGTAACCTTCCCGGTACTCCGGTAAAATCCCGATTTCACCCGGAACACTTCCGATATCCAAACATAGGCTTCCAATATATCAATCTTTATGTCTCGACCATTTAGAGACTCCTCGTCATGTCGGTGATCACATCCGGGACTCCGAACAACCTTTGGTACATCAAAATGCATAAACTCATAATATAACTGTCATCGTAACCTTAAGCGTGCGGACCCTACGGGTTCGAGAACAATGTAGACATGACCGAGACACATCTCCGGTCAATAACCAATAGCGGAACCTGGATGCCCATATTGGCTCCTACATATTCTACGAAGATCTTTATCAGTCAGACCGCATAACAACATACGTCGTTCCCTTTGTCATCGGTATGTTACTTGCCCGAGATTCGATCGTCGGTATTCCAAATACCTAGTTCAATCTCGTTACCGGCAAGTCTCTTTACTCGTTCTGTAATACGTCATCCCGCAACTAACTCATTTAGTTGTAATGCTTGCAAGGCTTAAGTGATGTGCATTACCGAGAGGGCCCAGAGATACCTCTCCGACAATCGGAGTGACAAAACCTAATCTCGAAATACGCCAACCCAACATGTACCTTTGGAGACACCTGTAGTACTCCTTTATAATCACCCAGTTACGTTGTGACGTTTGGTAGTACCCAAAGTGTTCCTCCGGTAAACGGGAGTTGCATAATCTCATAGTTATAGGAACATGTATAAGTCATGAAGAAAGCAATAGCAACATACTAAACGATCGAGTGCTAAGCTAATGGAATGGGTCATGTCAATCAGATCATTCAACTAATGATGTGACCTCGTTAATCAAATAACAACTCTTTGTTCATGGTTAGGAAACATAACCATCTTTGATTAACGAGCTAGTCAAGTAGAGGCATACTAGTGACACTCTATTTGTCTATGTATTCACATGTGTATTATGTTTCCGGTTAATACAATTCTAGCATGAATAATAAACATTTATCATGATATAAGGAAATAGATAATAACTTTATTATTGCCTCTAGGGCATATTTCCTTCACACACTGCCTGTTGCCATTCTGCATATAAGACAGTGTGGCAAATAGAGTGTGAACAGACTGCCTGCTGCCATTTATGCATATAAGACAGTGTGGCAAACTGTCTGCACAATGTGGCAACCGAATTTGCATATCAAATGTTTCAGATGCCATACGTATGCGTTGCATGTGGCAAGTGTTTTTGCTGACCCCCTTGCATTTACATTTTCCACCATGACAATTTGGTATGTTCCCATCTTAGCAGAATGGCTCGTGGCGATCGTCAAAACGATGATGATGATTTCATGGATCCACCACAGCGTAATCGGGCAACTGGGTGGAGAAAAGAGGGTGATGAGGTAAATGTTCACACACACACCCCTTCTTCCTGATGTATGTTAATGGTTGACACCTTTGAGCCCGCAATCGTTTGGCACGAACTAAAATTTCATTACATTGCAAAATGCGGCAACAACTGATATCCTTTTTTGTTTGTAAAAACATGGCAACAACTGATCACTTTATGTCTGTTTTTTTGCAGAAGAAGAAACGTATTCGCAACAGAGCCTCCCAAGAACGATTGACTGCGTTGACTGACAAATTCAGCGACGATCAGAAGGGGGCTGCTGCTGAGATGGGTATGCAGTCTATGATGGCTGTCCGGTGCACGAACCTTGTCAACCCTGTATGCGATTGGCTTGGTGAGATCTACGACCCCGCCTCCAGAGAATTCGTGATTCCGGGACGCGGAAGACTACCGCTGAATGAGGAATCCGTGTTCTGCACGTTGGGTGTGCCCCATGGACATATCAAAGTCCCGTACGAGGTCAACAACGAGATCGAGGAAGCGTTGTTCCCCCGTTTGTTTCCTGGGTTGGAATCCATGCCGAACACGACTGCAGTGGCAGATTCATTGGAGGCCATAACGACGCACGGAGATGTTTTCAAGATGAAGCTACTCATGTACCTCATCTCAGCCGTTTTCGCGCCGACCACTTCTCTTCGCCCAAGCAACAAATGCTTCCCCATCCTGGTGAATGATCTATCTTTACTACATTATTTTTCCTTCAATTTTTTTGCTCCGATGTCATGTGCAAGCTAGTCACTGACGGTTTTTTTGTTGTTTTTTCCATTGGAATTCTCACGTGGCAACTCCTTGTCCTGAATTTTATGCGGTGCAGGAGAAACTGAAAGATGTGAAGAACATGAACTGGTGTAAGTTCATTGCCGACTTCCTGCATGATGCATTTGCAAGCAAGGTGTACCAGAAGGGTTGTCGACTGCATTTAATGGTATTTTTTACCGGTCCTTTATGTGAACACTATTTTTTAACACATCTTTATTCATGCATGTCAACATGATCATAATAAGATGGCAACTGCCATGTTGATTATGTGGCAACTGCCATCATGACTATATGGCAACTGCCATCATACTGTGATGGCAACTGCCAACATGACAACATGGCAACTGCCATCATACTATGATGGCAATTGCCATCACTCTATGATGGCAACTAGCACATGCAGATGGCATATTCTTCATAAAATACCATATATTTTATCCTGTTATTTGTCGCAAAATACCATGACCGCAACTGATTTTTCTTTCTTTTTAAAATTGTTGTACATCAGCTCATGTACGTCGACTGCCTTGATCTGCCCATCGTGGACTTCACTGGGACAGGAGGCCCGCCGCCTGCGCACAAGTTTGCTGTTTCTGCGTGGACTATCGATGCTGTCAAGGCTGTGCTTGCTGCAGACAGGGTAACTGATAGCAAATATGGTAAACTGCAGGTTAGTTCTGCTTTTTTTGCAACACATGAACTGCTAGTCAGTGTTCATCATTCTCTCTCTTATATCGTTGCTACTTTTTTTTCTTTCTCCCCAGCTGATGGCCAAGCATTCTATAGACTACAGCGTGTTTGGGGGGCCTCAAAACTTTGAAAAGTGGATGGACGTGCACTCAGCTCCGTCTTGTCCTTCAGAGGTAATCAAAAGATCTACATATATGGTTTGCCGTGGAGTATTTTTCGATGTCGTGCAAGTGATTGCAATACGGGGTTGTCATTGATGCCTCTTTGTTTTGTGTACAGGCGAGGGCACCTGTTGAGCAGCTAATAGGGCAGTTTGCATCTGGAATGACTGGCTTGCTCGGGAAGTTGGTTGAGGGGTGGACGTCCCTCAGTGGCTCTGACGGCGACGCGGTTGCGAGGCAATTCACTTCATTCGTCCCAGAACGTACACACCGGCCAACCAGTTGCCGTGGCCGGTATGACTACAACAGTTCCCAGGAGCCCGCTGACACACAAGATGAACTAGGTGGAGACGCTGGTCTCAGCAAGGATGACGATGATGTCATGGATAATGTGCAAGAGGACACCGATGATGATGAACACGCTGAAGTTCGCGCAGGTGGTAACAAGGGCAAGGATGCAACAGATGTCCCCCAACCGGATAAAGTCAAACAACACACGGCTGTGAGAGGCGAAGGGGTTTTGCCATCAAAGAGGGGGATGGCTCCAGAGGGTGCTGGGGAAGTTTCTATTGGCAAGATGTCTAGGACCGACCTTGTAGCTGCCAGGAAGAGGTTCGACTTTCATCTTAGCTTTTTTCTTTGTCTATTTTCTTCGAACAGACTCATCCTCTTTTTTGCACTTGTGTTCTGTCAAATGCGGCAACAAGATTGCTGACTGACAATTGCCACCTCTTTTTTTTGACCTCCATCTCATACGTGCAGCGAGCCGACAGCTGGTGGACGAGCAATTATGAAGAAACAGGCGCCAACGCCAACCCGTGTTTCTGCTCGGTTGAACAAAGGTGCCCCCATTGCCGGTGATACCACTTCCACCAGGACATCTCCTCGCACGACGACAACCAACACCGGGGATCCTGTCGTGTTGCCAGACCTGAGGAAGGCAGTCAGGAAGTAGGTTTCTTCATCCGCTTTCATTGGCATAGCGCTATATTTTTTATTTCCCAATGCATTCGTTTAGCTTGTCACATTGTCTTCTGTCATCGCCCCCCACGTGGCAACCGCTGTTTTACCAAATGATATTTTATTTACTTTCTAAACGTGTGGCAACTTCTATTTTTGTTTTTCACATGGCAAGTGGAATGTAGGCCAAATGGTAACTTTAATGTACCTTATGGCAACTGCCATCTTTTTACCGTTGTCTTGTGAGCTCATCCCACGCCTAGGTTTGAAATTGCATTCATGGCAGATCAGACATTTTTATCATTCTTTCAAGGTTGCTAACATGGAAACTGCTGCTGGATGGCAACTGCTAGTTATGACACATGGCAACTGACGTTCCCCTTACATGGCAACTGCCAGCTTTTCCACCTGTTTTTCCATTTTCTTAAGATTTCTACCAAGGCAAACATAATTTTGTTTCATTTTTAAATACCTTTTTCATGCACTTCATTTTTTTTGCAGGGTGAAGAAGACTACTACGTGTGGGTCCAAGCATATCAGTAAGGACCCGCTCGAACGCATGCATTCAAAGTTGTCAACAGGGGGCAACTCAGATGTACAGGAGGCACCAGTCGACAATACTGCTGCTGCACCGTTGACCGCTCCCACCAACTCTGATGCAAGTGGCAGACCATCTCCGCCGGCTGCAGATGTGCAGCCTACAACAACAGGCATCCGTACATCGGGGAGTGACGAGTCGGTATCTGCCAGGACAGCTGAAATACTGCCAACCCTTCTGGCAATGAAGGATGCTGCTGTGAGTCATGCCACCCCATCAGCAAGCATTGAAGTGGACGCTCCCGAGACGAACCTAGGCAAGGAAGATTCCCGCTCATCTGACACTGATTCCAAGCGCGTGCGCAGTGGCACTCCTGTGTCCACGACAGAAGCGGTCGAGGCGGCAGTTCACAAGGACATGCCATCTACAGGTGAGAGTCCTGGCACAACAGCTCCAGCTCCTGGCGGTGCAGATACTGCTAAGGCGACTGTTTCGCGTGTTGGTCTACCACCTAGGCGTCGTAGCCCCCGCAAGCAACCAACAGACATACCGAACGCACCGACAGTAGCCAGGAGCAGGAGAGACGAGTCTGGTTTTGTTCCTGCATCCACACTAATCCCGCCACCTGCCTAAAGCAATGTGACGGAGAAACCTGAAGACCGGAGCACAACTGAGGCAGGTGTCAAGCCGGGCACGAGCGACGCAGGTGAACACCCGGAGCAGACTGCGCCTTTTCCTGCAGTGGAAATCCCCAGCATAAATCTGCGCACTTCCAGGCTCCCAGTCAACGTCGGTGTCCCCTACAGCCCAAACAAGAAGATTGTCATGAAAGCTACGGTTGATACCACTAACAACACGCCCTGCCCTGCAAATAAGGACGATCATTCTGCAGCGGCCGATTCAGATATATTTGTTGATCTTTCACCCTTGGATTCTTCCCCGCAAGTCGTTCGTGGTCCGGCCAGCAGGAATGAGAGGCACCCAATGGCCTTTACCCCACCGAGTTTCAACCTTGGCATCAATCAAGATCAACCGGTTGTGCAAGATCCTATGCCAGTTTCCTTTGCATTCCCAGGAGGCATGCCTGCAATAATGGCGCAGCCAATGGTCGAGGGCAGGAAGGTTGTCAAGTTCGTAGAGCCAATTGTGGCAGGTACACTTGCCATGTCCATATGATTTTTCTTGCACACGTCTGTGTAGTTTCACTGTTGTCCCAATCATATTTTTTGTTTTGGGGGGTTCTCACTTGTGATGGCAACTGACATGCGATGACATGGCAACTGGATTTGATGCACCGTGTCACCTACTTTTTTTTCTGCCATGCTGCATTTTACATTTGGGCAACCATGTGGCAACTGAAGTTGATTCAATATGGCAACCGTAGTCTCCGTAACATGGCAAACACAGTGCATCACACATGGCAACTGGAATTGATTCAACACCATGTCACCTGCATTTTTTTTGTTTCCATGCTGCATTTTTTCATAAAGCAATCACATGGCAAGTGCAGTTGACACAACATGGCAACTGTAGTTGCTGTGACATGGCAACTACATTCCAACTAGATGGCAACTACATTCCAACTACATGGCAACTGTAGTTGCTATGACATGGTCACTAAAGCTGGACCACACATGGCAACTGCCCCACTTTTTCCTACCTACAACTCACATCATGCACCCCATCTTTTCTCACAATCCATTTGCTTTTGATTTCCTAGGTATCCTAACCCACTTTTTTTATCACTGCAGCCACACCCGAGGAGATTTCACCGTCTCTTGAAGAAACTTACCGCATGCTTGAGGAGGCAGCATTGCAGAGGAAGTCCTCACGAGGGCAAGGGCAATCAAGTTCCAACGTGCCTGCAGACACGGTATCTAAGGATACCATTAGGAGTGCCACTCCTAGTTCTGTGAGGCAGCAGAGGGTAGTGCACCCACCTCCCGCGGAAGACTACGAGCCCGAATTCAGGGCCACTAAAGAACAGACCCAGCTGTACGATATCGTCAAGCGGTTTGGAAATGCGACGTCCAGCGGCAAGCACATGAAGGAGCTGAAAGCGTAAACGACCACACCCCATAACATCTCATTTTGCTTTGCTCCTTTTTTACCATTCACATCCTTCGTACTTTCTATGTTATATTGTTTTAGTTCTTTCATAAATTTTTTTTACTTAGTAGGCATGATCCTTCCATGTTATATTGTTTTCATACAGCTCATGTTTGGACAGAACCAAAGTCATTCAATGCGGAGCGACGTACGTCGACCTTGGTGATCTTGCTGAGTCCGTGAGGCCAAATGGCAAAATGTCGACGAACGTAGTTGCATGCGGGATTGACTACATCAACAACCACACCGATGTGTGCGCCGACAAGACAATCATGCATTACAGTGTGACCTGCAAAATATGGGACGGTGACTTCCACCACAAAATCCTGAGGAAGAACTTTGCCCAACACAGTGATTTCAAGCTCACAATGAAGAAATATGTGAGTACTGCTTCAATGTCTGCACTTCTTTTTTCACAAGGTGTGCTTTTTGTTGCCATCATCTGCAGTTGTGTTTTACATGGTAGCTGTTTTCATGTGGCAACAGCTGCCGTGCACACTGACTTATTTGATTTTTGCATGCCGCGCAAACTATGTGGCAACTTGACAGTAAAATACATGGCATACTTTTGTTCACACATGGACGGCAACTTTATTTCAACTACCCCCACCCATAACCAGAGTTTTTCTACGTGATTCTAATTCCTTTGTCCCTCTGTTGTTCTTTACGCGAACGCTGATTCTCATTTTCCTCACTTTTTTAAATGCAGGTCATGTTCCCCATGTTCCAGGAGCTTTCACCACATGACCCTCACGACAAGTGTGGTCACCACTACGTGATCTGTCTTGACCTGAAGAACTAACGTGTTGAGGTGCTTGATTCAATCCGTTCGGAAGATGATGCAGACCTCACCACGCATGCTGAATTCTTCATTAAGAACCTCAAAGAGACATGGCACCATCACTATGAACTCTCAAAGGTCCAGATCAGTCATTTCCCGACTGAGTATGTGGCGACTACAAAGCAAGGGAACACGTAATTCCTTCCTCCCTTTTCGTCTGCCATTTTACATCAATCCAATTCCTGTTTTGTTTGTCAAATCTGAAATTGAAGTCTGTCTTTTGTTATGTCTGAGCTCTTTGCATGGTCACGTTACTCTTTTCCTCGTGCAGGACGGACTGTGGCTTTCACGCGCTGGAGTACTTTGCAAAGTGGGAAGGCAGAATTGTCCCCGCTATCACAGCTGCAACGGTCGTTGAGCTCCGGAAAATCCACACATGGAACTGGTTGACGAATGAAGATTTCAACAAGCGGTCGGGAGCACGCGAGTTTGTGCAGGAAGCTGTCAAGAAAGTCACCAAGAAGTACAAGTGATCACGTGGCGTTACAGACCGGACGCACACCTTACATTCTGTTGCCGAGGAATGTAAGGTATTATCTCGTTGTTTATCGTTGAAAACTATGTTTGTGTGCTATGTTGTGGCTACAACCCCGCGTGGGCTACTATGTAGTGGTGGTGTGCGAGTGACATTTGAATAGTTTCATGTAATATATGTGTGGACGTGAACCTACTTTTAGGCGTAATTATTACAATGGTTTCGTCATTTCTAGCACCGGTTTGATGCTTTGAACGCGTCTACGATGTTTTAAAAACAATGGCAAATGTAGTTCATTAGACATGGGTAGTGGAAGTCATTGTCGTTTTACATTTTTGGCTGTTTTGCTTCTTCATTTTCATCGGTAACTGCACGGGGGTAGGTTGATCATGCAGCCACAACGTTTTTGCTGGGGTTTATGCACGTTACACTATTTTCCAATTTGTTTCCCATACACTTGCACACAACACACTACGTGCCCGTAAACCGCGTCGTTTTTGTCATGTGAATACATGCCATGCAGAGTCATCAGGAATACCATGGCATATGTCCAGTACATCTAACATGGCAGATACAGTACAAACAACATGGCAGCTCCAGCATAATTAACATGGCAACTACAGCACAACTAAGATGGCAGATCCAGTACAATTAACATGGCAGATCCACTACAACTAGCATGGCATATTCAGTACAAAACAACATGGCATATTTAGCATAAATTAGCATGGCATGTTTAGTACCAAAAATCATGGCAGACTAACTACACATAATACGGCAAATTAAATGCATACATCATGGCAGATTAAGTACTCATAACATGGCAACTGCATTTAACCATTCAATGAATTTTCCCTTGCACTTCTGATGCCCCTGAAGAGTTATTCCCCCAATTGTTTTAAAAAAGAATTCTCAACATCTAGGGTACAAAACAAAATGTCCACAACGCCACAATTTTTGCTCATGGATTGGCCGCCCCTTTCTTCGTTTTCTTGTGTTTTGCTTGGATCTCCAATCCCGACTTGTACCTTATCTCTCTTGAACGACCCTTTGTGATGGAACGGGGTGGGTTCCTGACCTGGGTCTGTGTGCTTGCTGTTCCAGATCCTATCTCCGAGTTTTCAGACGACGGCCCCATGGATGAAGGCACGCTTGATGTGCGGGGGAACCGGTGTAAGGCTTCCTCGGCTTTCCTCTTCTTGATCTCATCAAGCTCTCTTTTTAGTGCTTTCCTGTGTTTTTCTGCGACTCTCGCTGTGTCATCACTCTTGCACGCTTCATTAATTAGCTCAGCATAGTTCTTTGTCAGCACAACGTGCCTCACGGCTTCCATGGTTGACTCTGGTCTCTCGTCATGCACAGCCAGAACTGCGTGTGTTGTTTGCGGCGTCAACGCATCGTCAGCGTCCCAAGTCCATCGCCGCCTTATGAAATGTCGGGGCATCCGTGTCACATCGTTCACGTCCATTACTTTTAGTATGTGACAACACACAATGCCGTCCCGTTCGAACTTGCAACATTGGCAGTAGAACTCGCCTTCGCCTATCGAGGCTGTGACGAAGTAGTTCCTTCCTTTGTCCGGGTCTTCAGGTTCTGAATCTGACATGCCCAAAATAGAACACACCTTGAACGTACATTCATCCACCTGGAAAGCCGTGAACATGCTGGCACGCTTTATTTCTTCCTGGAATCTGTATTTTTTGTGTGTTTTCTGTTAAACTATTGTGGGCTTTTTTCTTGTAGCACCTTATGTTGTCATGGAAAATAGATATACATTTTGTTTGAACATGGCAAACGTAATTCATTGAACATGGCAAATATAGTATGTTGAACATGGCAAATGCAGTACGCTATACATGGCAAATGCAGTACAATAGACATGGCAACTGCATTTTCAACAAACATGGCAGATGCATCTTATTTAAACATGGCAACTGCATTTTGTTAAACATGGCAACTAGAGTTTATTAAACATGGCAATTGCATTTCAGCAAACACGGCAGTTGCATTTTAGTAAACATGACAATTGCATTTCAATAGACATGGCAACAACATAACATTTTCCATTTGACACTAGCATTTGCACACCAACATGTCCAGTGGAAGTACATTGCATTAAACATGGCAACTGCATTTCATTGAACATTGAAACTGCATCCGGGTAAGCATGACAAACAGAATTTCTATTGAATATGACAACTGCATCTGAGTAAGCATGGCAAACAGTACTTTATTAAACATGGCAACCGCAAAATCATGGCAACTGCATCGCACTCTACAAGGCACATACTGACTTGGTACTTTTTCTGCAAATAAGACTGTAACGCAACTGACTTACTTGTTAAAGATCTTGTTGGTGTATATCTTGCTCATTTGCCTCTCCATCGGTAAGTACGTTAGCAATTTTGGCTGCTTTAGCGCGGTGTTCGCTTCTTGCTGCAGCTCAGATCCCAGAATTTTTTGTTGCAAAGCTGTGTACTGCTTGGCAAACTGTAGCAATGAGTTGCCAGGACTGACGTACCGCTTCAAAACAGCATTGAATCCCTCGCTGCGCTGCGTAGTCTGCAAAAAGGGGAAGAAGCACTGCATGAAGTAGGCCGGCACCCAGTACATTCGCTTCTCCCACAGGCTTACAAGAGTCTCGTTGTCTTGGACTTGATGTGTTTCAGTCATGGCCATCCAGCTCCCTTCAAACTCCTCCACCGTCAAGCTGTGGTCCACGCAAAGTTCGAATGCCTTGTGCAGCTCTGGACGGTCAGCAAAGAACGGTCCTAGCGTCTCCTCAGCCTTCTTTATAATGTGCCACCTACAGTGCCTGTGCACTGCCAACGGAAAGACCTCCTCTATGCCTGCACGCATGCTGAAATCCTGGTCCGTTATTATGTTCATCGGAGCAAGTCCATCCATGCACTCCAAGAAGGTCTTGAACAGCCAAACGTACCCATCCGTGTCTTCGTTCCGGACGAGCCCGCAGCTGAACTGCAACGACTGATTGTGGTTATTTATCCCTATGAACGGAGCGCACGGCATCTTGTACATGTTGGTGAGGTACGTCGTGTCGAATGAAATGCAATCTCGGAAATGTTTGTAGGCTCTCCTTGCAGCACCATCCACCCAATACATGTTCCTGACACGGTCCTCATCGTCCAACCTTATCCTGTAGAAGAAATCTGCATCTTCTTTGGCTTTCTCATCGAAGTAGGCAATTGTGGCCTCTATGTCTGCCAACTTGCTCTCTCTACGGTACCTTGCCCGTAGGTTTGTGACGTCAGCTGGTATGTACGGCATGCTACTCAGAGTCCCCTTTTTGCTGTGGATGAGAGATAGTATCTGCACCATTCTCGATGGACCGATGTTACAATCATGTAGCAGCTTTACGAATTGCCTTTCGACGGGGGTGAACCCTCTGTGGGCGGTCAGAAATTTCACCAGGTCGAACTTCTTTATCAGTTGGTGGTTGTGCTCGTCAAAATACTCATTGACCACCCACTGTGCTCCATCTACGTTTAGCTTACACCGGACAGGGCACTAAGTCTTCTGAATGATACCACTCTTTCGTTCCGAAATGACAGGCGCATCGCCTTTCCCCTTCTTGTTCCTGCGTGCCTTGTGGCACCTCATCTCACCTCTGCTGTACTCGTTAGTTTTCTTAATTTTCCTACGGTACTCGGTGTTGACCGCAAACCCATGGAACTTTGCATATGTCTGGTAGTATTCCTTTGCTGCTTCGAATGACTCAAATCTCTGCCCAATGTACGGTGGCTGAGGCACCACGATCTCTGATTGCCCACCATCTTCATCCCCTTGCGCGTCGTCGTCAGTTTCATCGTTCACTTCAGTATGGGCGGCAGTCCCATCTACCTGAGAGTTGCTAGTGCTTGTGTTCAAAGGGGTGCTTGCCGGCATTGCTGGAATGATTGCCATTCCCGACTCTGACTCGAAATTGTTTGCGGCATGTTTGTCTGCTGTCTGGTGGAACGCGTCTTCCGTGCGCTCAGAGCTCCCCGCAGTAGATGTCTCGGCGCCGCTGTGCATTGTAGTTGTAGGTTCTGTAACAGGGAAAAACAGGTACGAGATTAAGAATTTTGTGTTGGATAACATGTGGATCGCAACGGATCACACCATCTTCGAGTGATTTTCCATGACATCTTTTACAGACAACAAGCCGGCAGTCTGTGGGTGGTCATTTTTATGGCAGCTGTAGGTGTGCAGACATGGCACCTACTGTTCAACAAACATGGCAACCATTGTTTTGCCTACAAATAACTACAAATAGCAAATGTAGCGCTGTTTTTTGTGCTTTAGATATTTTCCCTCTACCTTGTTGTGCTGTATTTGACCATCGTGTGTGGTCTGTTACACCATAATGACGTGATCCACCAGGAATTTGCGAAGCTTGCCAGGAGACGTTTTCCGGGTCACCGCCAGCGTAATAACCTGCAATCATAGTAGTGGTTGGTCAAATCGCGGCAAACGCATTTCGTGCTAGCATGGCAACTATAGTTGCCCTTATGTGGCAAATGCATTTTTGCTTGCATGGCAACTGAAGTTGCATCGGTAGGGCAATCGCAGTTTGTTATTAGATGGCAATTGCAGTTGTCATGAAATGGCAACTGCAGCTTTTCCTACATGGCAACTGCAGGTGTGCAGAGATGGCAAATGTTGTTTTTAATACATGGCAACCGTAGAAGACCAGTCATGGCAATTTTTGTAGTTGTCAACTATGCTCCTTGTGCTGACTGAGCATCCGCATCTTCACTATGTTTATGGACTCACCTGTGTACGACGTCGATGGCAGGTACATGGGTGCTGCCCGATTCCACGTGCGGCACGAAGGCTCTGCATTTTACACCTGTGATAACTCGTGAGTCCTTTTGCCATCTTTTTTTCATGTTCATTTTTCATGTCCACAGCATTATGTGCTCTTTTTTCGTTTTTGCATTACCTTGATTAGCCATACTAGCTAGTTGGAGTTGGCTGCCCGTACATTTGTCAGCGTTAGCGCCTTGTGACTGCACTAGCCACGGGGCCCCCCTAAGAGTGTTCTGGTCATAAGAACCTGCAAGACAAATGACAGTGCACGACATAAGTAGAATGTCATGTCCATCGTCGCGAAGATGGCAAATGTTTCTCTTCATTTTTTAGCACGCATCATACCTACGCCTGCATACTGTTCTAGCAGCGGCAGCAACGGCCCTGCAGAGATGAGCTGACTGTACTCTGATGCATCGAAAGGTGGCGGCGTTTCTGGCCTTTGAGAACCCCAATCATCTGCACCATCTTCGTGATTCATTCTTTCCGTGTCTCGCTTCTGTTCTGATGTGCTCTCAATCACTGGATGAACAAGAAGGCATCAACAATCCAATTTTTTTTATCATTGTGCTGCTTGCATGTAGAAGTTAACACGTCAGTGCTATCACATTTTCATGCGTTGGCAACCAACATATCATGGCTAGTAGGACATGCACATCCACTATCCTTTTCTAAAATCTGGTGCTAGCTATCCGTTTGATTCCATGGCATCAGGCTCTACAATAGGATGGCAAGCAATAAGTTGACATGGCGGCAGTTGACGACAATGACAGGTGGCAACTGACGTTATACACCAATGGCAATTAATTTTCACACCCCCCATTATTCCAAATTTATCAATTCTCTCTCCCTTTTTATGGATTCCTGCACATCGATTCATTCACCAACTAGGAGCATCAACCTACTGAGAACTCACGGTTATCTCTAGCGTACTACATGGCAAATCTAGTGTATTCTGCTTGGCAACTACGAAGTCACACAACGTTTGTAGTGTTTTAACCCTATAGGATGGATCTAGTTGCCAACTTCGTCGGTAATTTTGCAATTTTGTGCCCAGAAGGAGGATGAGAAACAGTAAGGAGATCGGGAGATTCACCTGCTTTTAGCTGGTCGTCTCTGGAGGGCGTTGTTGGAGTGGGGGTTGGGGGGTGGGATGGGGTGGGGGAGATAAGGGGTGTGGTTTGCGGTGGGAGCGCCCTACAGATCCTCCCTGGTTGCCATGGCAACCAGAGATGGCCGGCGACGGAGGTCGGGGTTTGACAGGCGGGGGGCGAGGGCGCAGACGAGAGAGGGGATGGATCGGAGGCCGGGAACGGCTGGGTCGTGCGGGCAGCGGCTCGTCTGGCCCGGACGAGGCAGTGCGGCCGGGGTTGCCACGCACCGGACGTGCGGGCGCGCTTTTGTGCGCGCGGACGGGGTCGTGCAGGGCGGTTCCCGTCCATGCCACACGATGCGTGCGGGCGGGTTGCCCTCCACGCCATACGTGTGGCAGTTATCGGCTTCCAATTTTAAGAGGGCAAGATTGCTTAATCAGACTGGATGGAGTACTAGTCCACGTGAGAATTAAATCAGGAAAGTCAGGTCAATATGAATCAATCATTACCAAACTGAAAGAAGACCACGACTCGGTTTTGGTCAACTCACCATGACTCGAAACGGATATGGTTGTAGTTTGGTTTCGAGCCGCTACCCGCCGGTTTCACTTTGGCCAGAGCTTCAAATCGCGGCGAGTACGAGTCGCCTCTCCGGTTTTCAAGTCACCTCCCCGGGCGCGCGTCCACACTTGCGGCCTCGTCTCTCGCTGCCGTTTCTGCTACAGCTCGGTGCCTCTCTGCGGTTACCCCTCGCCGGTGGAGCCGTCCGCTGCGGCCACGGCTACAGCCGACTGGGCGGCACCGCCATTGAGCCGGCCGCTTGCTTCGACACGCCTGTCGAGCAACTACGGCTGTTTTGATCCGCCGCGCCGCTCGAGTCCAGCCTCTACCAAGCGCTGCCGAAGCGGACGCCGCTGTCGCCATCTTCGCCTCAGCCGGCCCGTCGCCTCGCCGGTCCTCTCTGCTCACTCCTGCTCCGTGCCGCCTCGCTATTCCACCTGCGAGCAACGTGCTCTGCCTCTCTGCCCATATTTGCCAGCTAGTGCTAGTTGTGTTTGCTCATACTCCTTCAAGATTTCTGAAATTTTGCTAGTCCATGAAAAGTGCTGGATGAAGCACAATACCAATGCATCGCCCTGGCGTATACTTGCTGATTCAGAAGAATTGATCTGGATTCAAAGAGTTTTCTACGGGGACACGGATCAGGGATGGTCAAATTAACAACGACCAGGATGAGCACAGGGACAAGGGGATCGACTCAGACTCTGCATCCCGTTTGCGCGGAGCTGCCGCGCCGTTCCAGCCGCTCACCTTCTGAGTCGCCATGCCGTGACCCACCTCGCTCCGCCGTTGCTCTGAACCGCTGGAGCCACCCCCGCGCCACGGCTTCTCTCTTCTCAGCCTACTGCACGTTGACCGCGTCTGCTGACTCGCCAAGATCGTCGCAGTTCCCCCGTGATGTCACCTTCACCTCACCGGAGACAGCACCACTGCACCTCGCCGGCATCATTTTCGAGCCGCCGCTGCCTGGCCACAACCACGCCTCAAGCCAGCTACGCCTTGACTCGCTGGGGTGCGCGTGTCTGCTGGCACCACTTCACCGTCACGCCTCCACCTCGCGGGACTCCTTATCTCCAAGCAGGGCCGGCTTGTGCCCACTGCGCTTTGCGCCATCGACGATGCCAATCTCCGTCGAGCCGGCCCTGGGCCACTGCCGTTCTCCGTCTTGCCGGGGACACCTTGAGCCGCCCCGCTTCTGTCTAAACCGCCTCAAGCTGGCTTACCATCCATTGCCAGCCGCCGCCGGGTCAAGTCGCCGCGCCTCCAGCTGTTTTAAGTCGCTAAACCGCCGAGAGCTGTTGTAGCTAACCCGTCGGCCCTGCCCTTGATTTCTACCATGCGTGGATGTGGCCTCAAAGCAAGATTATTGTTGAGATGGATGAGATGGTGGACAAGTCATTGAGAGAAGATTAATCGGCGCTATGGTTGTTAGTAAAGCCAAGTTCACGCTTCAACTTAAATCGCCTCTGCGTTGAACCGCCGGAGCCACGTGGGGCTACCTCTGCCCCTGCCTCACGCCGTCATCGCTAAGTAGCCAGCGCATCGCTCTGCCGTCGGGCATTGAGCCGCCCTCGTGCTGACTGTTTTTAAGCTGCCTACATCATCTATGCCTCTGCGGTCTTGAGCCACCGGGAGTCGCCGGTCTGCCTGAACCGTCTCTGTTATGATCATCCGTTGTCCCAATAAGACATGTGATATCCATATAAGACTATTTTATTGACACATATTGTTTTTCCAAGAACAATTATTCTGATTCGCAATATATTTTTACAGGACTATGATTTATTATAAAGGTCGTATCATGTTGTGCCTATGGAGTATGCGTCAGCATCATCATGCACTGGCGTCTACACCTGCTTGCTATTGAACGGGTGTGTGCAAGCCGCCGCCCGTGCAGCTCGATCGACCTCAACTCGCTGGGAACCGCGCCCGTGACTGACTCGTCGTCCGTGTGGTATATCGTGCCTGTGATAGACTCGTCTGTCCATGCTAGCTTACAACGCTGTGGCCGGCTTAACCGCGATTGATTTGAGCTTCACTATGGTGATCATCAACTCCGCGGTGGATAATCACTGGCCTAACATATCAGGTGAAACCCATCCAGCATATTTTTATATTACATATTATTTTCTTTCAAAGAGCAATTACTTTGGCTTCCAAGTTCTCCAATGCAAGACTCAAACCGGTCTATATCACGGTCAATTATGGAAAATTTCAAGCCAACTCATTGAGTCGTCTTAAAGACTCGGGGGCTACATGGACATAGTTCAGTAAATGTTGTCGGTTTAAAGGCTGTCAGAAAATTTCCGGCTCAAAATGAGTAATTCCGGTTTACAATCCGGCTCAAGGAAAATCTGTCTCCCACAAAGATCTGAAGCTTTCAATATCCGGCTCAAGGGAAATCTGTCTCCCACAAATCTCTGAATCTTTCAATATCCGGCTCAACACCTGGTTCAAGACGAATTCATTACTCACAAGTTTGAGTTCTCAGAAAATTAAAGGGACCAAAGAGAGTCTGTTGCAAAGCACAACTCATACATAGGTACCCTGCTTCAACGACCATTGGGGGCGGATCGTATTCGAATCTAGCATAACCCCTTTGGCGCGGCTTCCTGATCGTATTTGAATCAGAGTCGTTAAAAAAGTCTCAAGGTCATTTGGGAGCTTCCTGTTCAAACATAGGTCGTATTCGAAACAAAGAGAACATAGTTGTCGGTACCCTCTTGATTGGCACATTGCCAAACCCATTAGGGGGCTTCTTGATCGTATTCGAATCATAGCTTAACCCCTTTTGGTCTGGTTTACTGATCATATTCGAATCAGAAGCCTCATTTTTTCTCTGTTTGGCTTAAGTTTTTTGAAAACAATCTTTGGTTTTGTCTTGAGACCTTTTTGTTCATATCTGAAACATATATGTGGTTTCGACTAACCCGGCTTGACTTTGGATGATAAGTCGCCATCATAAGACAATCATAAACATTTGGAAGTTTTGGCTTCTAAAGATTGGGTTATCACCCTTACTGCACAGGTATCCTAAACCGGCAGTACAATTCAATATCACAGGAACCGGTTTTCATTCCAGGTTATATTATTCAAATCTTTAATAGCCAAAATGGCTAGATTTTTATTATGGTTATCAATAACCAATATTATGATTGAGGTTTTCAAAGTCGCTTCAGCGCAATGGATATTATTTTATCAGTGGATATAATTTATTCTACAATGTAAGGAATAGTCCTGTGTCGCGGCAGGCTTACGACCCGACACTCGGGGGCTACATTATTCAAGTTGAGATTACATCAAATATACAAGTCCCATGTCACTGCCAGCATGCACCATGGCACTTGGGGGCTAATGCAAAGTCATTTTTTGCTCACCTTATTGAAGAACAGACTCATCACATTGTAATGAGCCGGCCCTTGGGGGCTACCAATTACTCCTGTCAAAAATTCAAAGTACACAAGCCTTAATTCATTATATTGAAAGATCCACTACTCAGTTGGTAGAGTACAAAGCTCTTAACCTTGTGGACGTGAGTTCAAGCCCCATGGTGGAGATTACATCATATGATGTTATTGTCAATGAATCATATACAAAGTCCCAGCTCAGTAATATCTTACTGAGCCAGCCCTTGGGGACTACACGTTGCTGCTTAAGTTTACATGATCATATTTACAAAGTCCCTGCTCATTATTGCATAATGACCCGGCCCTTGAGGGGTACAGGTGATATGCATATAAGGGAGGAATAACTTCAAATTCTCAGTTTTGAGCAAATCAAGTATTATATTATTATCGGAGAAATCTGCAAATTTTATGACCCGTCATCATCATAAGATCAACCCGGCATCAGCAACAATTACATGACCCGGCATAATTTGTTTATAACCCGACAATTTTGGCAATCATAAATCGGCAAGATCTACATCTTTAAGCCGGCTGAATATCAGTTGAATATTTCTAGACCAATATTTTTGTCAAATCAGAGCATTGAAGGCAGACTCAAATGGATTATTTCTTATAATATTTATTTATAAGAGCCAATGTCAGCAAATGGATTATGAAGTTGGCCTATTGACCCGAATTTTCCAGGAGAAAATGTCAAGGACTTAAGGATGATCAGGTGCCGGCTTACAAGAATATTTAACTCGGAGCACGACCTGTCAAATTTGTTCTTGTGTTTATGTTAAAGGATCAGTTTAACATGGATAAATCCAAATTAAACTGGAGCCTAATGTCGGCGATATACCCCGCAGTATAAACCGCCAGATGTATGACCCGGCTGGGGCTTGGCGACTCACTGACGATCCGCTTGGACCTGGCGGTTTACGATTCATCGGAGACCCGGCGGGCGGGTCAGATGGATGACAAGGCCCAAGGCCCAGAAGACCGGCTCGTATTATGGCAGGCCGGCTTAAGAGGAAAGGCATAAGGAATATTCTCCTACAAAAGAAGCAAGACTAGGACTCCACTTGTAATAGAGTAATCCTAATCCTACTAGGACTAGTCATGTAACCCGCCCCTTCAACATATATAAGGAGGGGCAGGGCACCCCAAGGGGAAGAAGCAAGAAACAATCTCTAGGGCTAGACACAAAGGGGGAGACGGCCTATGCGGCGACTCTCTCATGAGCATAATGAGATCTAGCCACAAACAACATGTAGGGTTATTACCGGATAATGTTTCCCGGGGCCCGAAGCTGTCTAAATCCTTGTCTTGTGTTGTGTCTCTTGATTCCGCTCAACCCTTCTCAAACTACTACAAAGATGCGTTGGCCTCACGACTAAGTCCTCACACTAGCACATCTGCCGTGACAAGTCCATGACAAGACCCGGAAACAAATAAATACTAGCAATACCTATGCCCCCCCTCCGTGCAAAACATGGGCATGTACCTAGTTTACTTAAACAAAGAGATAGCGCTCATTTTTCTTCCAAAAGAACTCTTCATCAATTGGTTCCCCCTCTCCCAACACGTCCCTTCACCGATATTTTTCCGTCCAACTGAATTTTTATTCCCACCACACCTTTTTTTTGAACATTTTCCGTACGATAATCAATCACCTTAATTTACATATCTTTTACACCAATTTAATCTTAATGTACTTACCAAATATATTTTTTACATAATGATGGGCAGGATTTAATAAACATTTATTTACACAATCACAGGTAGGATTTGATAAACATATATTTACATAATCATATTTATGACAGATAAATCACGAGGTAGTAACGTACTAGCATATTTAAATGCCGGTATGTTCTAGTGATTTCAAAAAGGCACTCACAATCTGGTGCAATGATTTGGTAGATCTCTGCCACGTCAGAGGATACGATTCAGCATCGAGCTCCCCGTAAATGCAAACCACGAGCGGCGTCATTTTCGCAGCGCGCTCGAGTCCGCAAAATAGCATCACCTGGGCAATAAAATGAGAAATATGGGTGCCATCTGCCATGAACTCTTGGACACGCCTTCATAAATTCAGTACGCCATATCCCTCTACGTAGTAGTCTTGACGAGTATACGCACGTCTACTCACCGAAATTGTGTACGCATTCAATTTGGGACGATAAATCTGCGCGATCGAACGGATATGCCACTCCCCTCAAAATAAATAACGTATCCGTCACTCAATCAATCTCATTTCTTCGACGCGAGAACACGACGCAGAATCCGTCCAGCGCCGGTGATTGTTGAAAGATAGATGCATATGATCTGGCAAAATACACTTGGGCGATCTTCAACACCAAAACATACGGCGCTGCCTCTTTGTTTGAATGAAGATGCAGAAAAGGTGCCGCGCCTCCGGTTTCGGTGCTTGTCGGGGTGCACATATATATACATACATACCATACCCACCCCCCACCTTTCCCATCGTTTTCTCATCGCAAAAACATTAGCTTTGATCAAACAGGGCTTGGCACTTGATTCCACAGAGAGAGAGAGAGAGAGAGAGAGTGAGAGAGAGAGAGAGAGAGAGTACAGCGAGGGTTCCACAACAATTCTTCACGAGTCAACGACCCTACGGGCCCTACATCTATGGTACACGCTCTGTATATATCAGTGCATTTCACAAAGTTTGCTCGAACTGGTGTTCAGATTCATCCTTAGTTTATAGAGTAGTACGTGCGTGCTGGTGATCAGTGATCGATGACCATGCATGTGTTTCTCTGTTAGATGTGCTTACTAATTAATCATGCAGGGTATCATCGGCATCCTCCGCACTGCCATCCTGCTCCTCGTCGGCCTCGCGTGGTGTGGTGTGCTCGTCGCCGCCGGCGGCGGGGTGGACGGCGTGTTCAACGTCGAGGACTACGGTGCTCTAGGTGACGGGACCACGGACGACACCAAGGTACGCACGCGCCCGCTCTCCCTCGAAAATACTGGCGTGCACCTGATGGCCGGATGTGTGTTGATTATCTGTACCGTGTGCGAAGGCGTTCGTGGATGCATGGGTGGCGGCGTGCGGCGCCACTGGCTCGTCGGCGACGCTGCTCGTGCCGGCGGAAAAGTCATTCCTCGTCGGCCTCACCAGGTTTAGTGGGCCATGCGCCTCCAGCAGAATCACCGTCCAGGCACGCACCGCTCGTCCGTCCTTCCTGATCCGGGCCGTGGTTTGGCTTCATCTGACAATCAGGAAAACTTGCTTTGTTTGTCGTAGGTCTTGGGCACGATCACGGCGCCGCCGGCGAGCGCATGGAGCGAGAAGAAGAACTATTGGCTGCTGTTCTACCAGGTCGACGGGCTCACGGTAACCGGCAACAGCACCGGCTTGCTCGACGGCAGCGGCGTGACGTGGTGGAGCGATAAATGCAAACACAGTGATGATGTGAGGAAGCCCAACTGAACTCTTAAGGAATTTTTTTAATTCCTCCTTGCATTTGGCCTTTTGATTTCTCAATCTTCTTCGGAGAGAAAGTACTTAATGGTTGATATTTTCTTTCAGGATTGTGTAACTAAGGCACCGACGGTTAGTATATATATAAATAAAGAAAGCAAGTATTAATTCGCAAATCGACGTGCATGTAACCTCATTGCGTATGTATCACTCCATGGATCGGTCCAGGCCTTGTTGGTCATGAACTGCACCGGCGTGGAGCTGAGCCAATTCAGCAGCAAGGACAGCCCGCAGATGCACATCGGCCTCAGCATGAGCGGCAAGGTCAACGTGACGCAGCTCACCATCACCGCGCCGGAGGACAGCCCCAACACCGACGGCATCCACGTCGACCGGAGCGAAGACGTCCACATCACCGGTTCCACCATCGGCACGGGCGACGACTGCATCTCCATCGGCCCTGGTAGCCGCTTCGTCACCGTCGACGGAATCGTCTGCGGCCCCGGCCATGGTGTAAGGTAACAAAGGGTTACAATTGGGAGGATTGCCTCTTCCATCTGCATTTTCTATTTACCATGCACTCGAAGAAGAGGAGTAAAATGGCGTGATGGCCGGGTTTGTGCTTCTTGGCTAGTGTGGGGAGCCTGGGCAGGGATGGAGCAAACGAATCCGTGGAGTACATCGACGTGAGAAACGTCCAGTTCATCAACACGACGAATGGAGCAAGGATCAAGACGTGGAGGGTATCGCTACCGGGTTTTTTTTTTTTGGTTACAATTACAAAGAAGCTGAGGCGGCCGGCTGATTACATTGTTTCTTCGCACTGCAGGGTGGGAGAGGTTACGCGAAATCCATCTCCTTCACCAACATAAACTTCACCAACGTGGACCATCCTGTGATCATCAACCAGTTCTACGAAGATCGCCAAGACGTCTCAAATACGGTACTCTACTACTATGTGTGGATTGAGTGTTGGACGATCTATATATATACTACTTCTGTATGTGTGGAGGAGTAGCTAGTACTAAAATGTTTGTGCGTCTTCTTGGGGCCTGAATTTATTGCAGGGGGCGGTGGCGCTGAGCAACATAACCTACACGAACCTCAACGGGACGTCGACGCGAAAGACGGCCGTCGACTTCGACTGCAGCAAGAACGGCAGCTGCATGGACATCCACGTCAACAGCGTGGCGATCACGGCGGCGGACGGCGGAGCAACCGTGGCCCGCTGCCAGAACGCGGACGTGGACACCTCCGGGTTCGTCTACCCGAAGATCCCTTGCGTAGCTAACGCTGCATCGCCCAGCCCAGGGCTTAGCACCTAGCAATGCTGTTGGGCGTTTGTACATGGATGTGAACGCACGGTGTACCTAGCTATGCTGCAAGCCTTCTCTTCCTTTTTTGGGCTTACTGTGAAAGCTTTACTGCAAGGTGTAGCGCCATGTATATTGCCCAGTTACTTTTTTTTTTCTTAGGGAGCAGGATTTTGTTGAGCACGAAAGGTCTACCCCGATAGAAAATGGAATAATGCTGGTTTTTCATAAGAAATTCTTTTTTGGACATTACGCAGGAAGGGTACCCATCTTTTTTTTCGGGGTAGGAAGGGTACCCGTTTGCGTGCATTACTCAAAGGCTCAAAGGGAAGTTACATAATTTCACATAGAGCGGGAGGTGAGGTAGTGCCGCCAAGACATAGGAAAATTCCTTTTACAGATGGTCCGGAATCTAAAAGTCCGAAGAGTGAAGTTTGAAATAATATTCTTAATGGTAATTGTAGGCTCATGTTCTCACAAATCCTTTGATAGTGTGTCACAACTAGCTGGATGAAACAGATGGATAACATGAGGCAAGAGTTATATAGGTTCTGAAGCTAAAACCCTACATACTGCTTGATTGTATTGATGGATAGGGTCTACAAAGTGCGGAAATAAAAAACCAGCAGTTCCGGTTTCTGTCGGCTACCCGCATGCTCGCCATGTATGCAGGTGTACACAATTCATACGAGTACTCTACCGAATTCTACTGTTTTGTACTATTTTTGTGGAACCACGCATTATATATATTGCACTCAGATTATTTTACTCTTTCATCCCACTATCCATTCACCCATACTTTAGTATGATTCTAAATTTGTAACACTTTTAGTATGATTTGTGTTCATGACATTTAAATCTATAAAACAAGATCAAACTTCAACATGTTCTCAACAAGTTTAAATTCAAAATTGATACCATACTAAAATTTATGTGAAATGTGAGATGATAGGAGAATGAATTGACCTGAACCAATAATAAAAACATGCAAAAGATAATGTTATAAACCATAACAAAACTTATATCAAATCCGAGATGAAACATGATGAATTGTGAAATGAAATAATAACGAAAGCATGGAAAGAGGAATGTATGAATAAATACTGAAAACATGTAAAAAATTGTGATGGTATAGAAATGATATTGTATAGAAAATATGTGAAGAGAACACTTTTAGTGTCCAGCCCAACCATGAAAGAAGTTTTTTTTGGTCACGAAGGATGGCGTCTCCCACCTCCCCCACCGCCCCACCACCATCTCTGGCGATCTCCTTCCACAACCACTAAACTTCTGGTTCTTTCCGATCAACATCTCCAGCGTCCTCCTCTCTTCTAGGGGATATCCTTTTTGATGGCTTTCTCTTCGGGATCAACCCTTGGCTTGGACTTCTCCAAGAGTTTGGCGTTTGCTGATAATATTTTCAGATCTACTGGATTTCCGGTCCATCCCACGGACGACACTGGCCATTTTACGATGGTCATGTCCTTTAACCGACATGATTCCAGGCTTAATGATGATTCGGTGGCGGCGGCCCTGGATGCAGCTATTGGAGGATCCGCAATCGAGCTGGGAGTCTCATGCATACGTGACAAGGTTTATTCTTTCAACATTTCCTCCAAGCAAGTTGATTTTTATGTTCTTGATCTACGATCTTTTGCTTGCCCGTACTTCAAATGTTATTTCAATCTTTCGGGTCGTGGAGGTCCGAATTGGGAGCGTGAGTTTAATCGTTGGAGATTAGAATTGGATGTTGAGTGGATTTTAGTTAGCCCTTCTAAGAGAAGAGCAGCTTTAGGGATGCTTTTGCTATGCATAAACCTCCTGCTAAGTGCTCCATTCGATCTTCCACCAATGTTCGGAAGAAGCTCTCTTTTGCCACATTTCAAAACTATGGTGCATGCAAAGGTTATCAGTATCCAGCCATGCAAGAGTGCATTTGATGTTGTTTCTGATGGAGGTTATGTTCTCACTGATCGTGAACGAGTGGTCATTCGTCCCTCGCCGCTGGTAAACCTCCAATGGATGGTGGCCACGCCACCAATTGTTTTTGGTATGGTTGGATCGCTGCTGATTAGGCGTGCGCATATTGCGGCTAATGATGTGCAACAACGTGATCTGCATGCTCTGGCCGAGCCCTCTAGGAGTTCAAATTTGGTCAGGCCAATCCCAGAATCTCATGTTTTCTATGTTGGCCCTCACCTGCCTCCTCGGCCTACGGACTCTATTCAGGAGCCTGCCATTCCTTCTATGCAAGAAGCTGATGCCATGTTTGGTGATATGGTCGACGACATGGTGGCCCGCGTTCTAACTTGTTCCAAATGTAACCAGCAGGACCACTTGTCTGTCGACTTCCCTGTCTGTCTGGCTTGCGCCCGCAATGGTCATACCCGCCGCTCCTGCAATCAATAGGCAGAGATAATGGTCATATTTGGATGGTTAAAAAATCGCAAGAAAACCCAAAAATATCGTCTACGTTGGTTTCCATACCCGCCACGAGTCTTCCTTCTATTCCTCCTCCAAGAGACTTCTCGGTTTTAGAGACGACCCACGCGCCTGTGCAGATGGGTCTTGTCATGCCTCCACCGTCTCCTTTGCACCATCCAACTTCTCCGCCACCTCCCACGCCCGCAATGGAGAACTTTGCCTTGGATCCTCTAGAGTTTGTTCCGTCGGCTTCAAGATCATCGATGGGCGGCCCGACACGTCTGCTTCGGACCTTCTTCTCTCATGCTGTTGCTCTAGACCGTTGTCATGAGTAGTTTGCAATCGGCATTACCGAGCCTTCGCCGCCTCCTGGACAGATCCATCACTTCCGCCAGCTGGTTAGTGACTTTGTGATTACACAACTTCATTGTGATGTGCTTAGTGATCAACAATGGATTGAGGATGTTGGTCTCTTTGAGTTTCGTAGTCTTGCATCCAGGCATGATATCATGGATCATCCATGAAAGTGCAACTATCCCTGGGTGGTTTTGGTAATTCCTAACAACATATAGCTCATTGAGCTAATGCTACTTGAAGATAAATATTTCAGGAAAAGCTCAATGATTGGCATGGCATGGATTAGAAAGTGGACCCCTCAAAATGCTAAGGACAAAAGGATTTTCTCAAGCTCAAAGCACAAGACTCTACATTTCATTTTTAGTGATCTAAGAACACATTGAGTCCATAGGAAAAGCCAATACTATTAAGAGGGGGTGAGGTGTTGCTTAATGAGGTTCTTGCTCAAAGTGCTTAGTGATATGCTCCACAACCCTCAACCACTTTCTCATATCCAAATATATCCCAAACCAAAAGTCAAACTCGGCCCCACAGATTTGATATATCCGGCGCCAGTCTTTTCGGTTCTATCGATAGGGATCTCGGTCTCACCGAGATGGGATTGTTGTCGGTGTCAAAACCAGCAGATCTCGGGTAGGGGGTCCCAAACTGTGCGTCTAAGGTCGATGGTAACAGGAGACAAGGGACATGATGTTTACCCAGGTTCGGGCCCTCTCTATGGAGGTAATACCCTACATCCTGCTTGATTGATATTTATGAGTATGAGTATTACAAGAGTTGATCTACCTCGAGATCGTAATGGCCAAACCCTAAAGGTCTAGCTTGTATGGCTATGATAATGAATCTCCCCCTCTCCGGACTAAGTCCTCCGGTTTATATAGACACCGGGAGAATCTAGGGTTACACAAGGTCGGTTACAAAGAAGGGAATCTACATATCCGGTCGTCAAGCTTGCCTTCCACGCCAAGGAGAGTCCCATCCGGACTCGGGTGCAGTCTTCGGTCTTCGTATCTTCACAACCCATCAGTCCGGCCCATGGCTAACAGGCCGGACGCCCGAGGACCCCTTAATCCAGGACTCCCTCAGTAGCCCCTGAACCTGGCTTCAATGACAAGGTATCCGACGCGTAGTGCTTTCTTCAGCATTGCAAGACTGGTTCCTCCTTCCGAATTCTAGAATAGTCTTTGGACGAATTGATCATGTCCGAACCTGTAACACACACCACACACAACCATAGAGAGAATATAATAATACACGAGTCCAATCCGCTGACAACTTTTACAACATGACATCACGTCCATCCGGTCATAATTTCGAAACGTTTTTTGCATGCCGCTCCATGTTTCGAGACGCGGTTGCCATTAGCACGTCTTGTCGAAGCAGATATCGTGTCCCCTTATTATGGGATTCTCATCAATACGGGTGTGGGTAACCCAATCGTGTCGTTTACACAGCCCTCGGGAGCAGGCGGATTTTGAGGCGAGTGGGGTGGCGCTCAATATTCACTGCCCTTATAAGGAGATAAGATTCCCCTTTCTTCTCCCACGCCTTCTCTCTTCTTCTGCCTTTCCACCCTTGAGCTCCAGCGCCCATGTTCTCATATGTTTCCCACTCGAGAAAGCACTCCAACCATGTCCGGATCAGGAGCTGGTGGCAAGTGGATGGCTTCTTCTGTCAAGAAGAAAGACATCAAGGAGCTTCGAGAGGCCGGATACCTAGCCAAGGAGATCGCTCATCGTCTCCCGGCCGAAGGATAGATCATCCCTACCCTAGAGCCCCATGAGAGGGTAGTATTTCTCGCACACTTCGTCCGCGGGCTGGGATTCCCTCTCCACCCATTCAGCCGTGGACTGATGTTCTACTATGGGCTAGATTTCCATGATCTAGCCCCCAACTTTGTCCTCAACATCTCGGCATTCATAATCATTTGTGAGGCCTTCCTCCGCATCCCGCCTCACTTCGGCCTATGGCTGAAGACTTTCAACATGAAGCCGAAGGTGGTGAGAGGCCAACAAGCAGAGTTCGGAGGTGCCATGGTGGGCAAGATGCCCAACGTGATATGGCCCGAAGGTTCCTTCGTGGAGATGGTGAAGGGGTGGCAATCGGGGTGGTTCTACATCACCAAGCCGCGTGACACCAACTGGGCGGCGGCCCCCGAATTCCGATCTGGAACTCCGCTGCGTCTTACCTCCTGGCAAGAGAAGGGCCTCGCCTAGGGCTCTTTGAGCGAGCTGACTGGGCTCCAGACGTGCGTTTAGAACATGCTAACCAAGAAGATCAAACTCTTCAACATGATCCAGGTCATGCTCATTCACCGGATCCTTCCGTGCAAACACCGGACTTGCTGTTTGTGGGAATTAAATCCGGCCAAGCATCAAACGCTACGAGAGATCTTCGACACAACGCATGAAGATATCTGGAAAGCGCTCTTCAAGGCCGGCAAGACACCACCGCCCACGACCGAAGATCGTGGGCTCAGTTTAAAGCGCCATGCCAATTCAGTAAGTTCTTTCATGTATTCAAGGTATAGCCTTTACTGGCATATTTTGGGAAGGAGTCTAAGCCTTCCTTATCAATTTTCAGGCCTGGATCGACATAGCGGAGCTGATTAATTGTTCCGGTCCACTTCCCAAAGACGAGGAAACCCCACTCCTAACGAAGATGCTATTCCTGGCGCCTTACGATGTGCCGGAGAAGAAGGCCAAGAAGATGGCCAAAGGGAGCAGGAGCGGCCTTCGCCAAAAGGGTGCTTCGGACATGTCGTCCGAGGACGAGACTGACTCTTCGGTCGTCGAAGACGACGGCGAGAAGGAGGAAGAAAGTGGCGTCCCCCCGGAGGGTGGAAAGAAGAAAAGACAAGCCTCCACGAATCTGGAGGCGAAAGCGCCCAAGAGGGGGAAAGGCTCCTTTGCGGATAACTCTGCATGGGATGTCGAAAGCAGTCTGGAGCGAATGCCCCGGACCAAGCCCCGTTGCTGCCTCGTAAGTACCATAACCCTATGCACCTCCCAATACCTAGCCTTTCCAGTTTATAACATTAACATGTTTAAACTATGCCATTACAGTCCTGTCGGCGCTCTGGGGACGGGGGTCCCCAGACTTGCTTGCCTGTGGCCCGCTGCGTGGCTAAGCTAGCAGGCCGTATGGCCCATCTTCATCAACAAGGCATCCAAGACCCTCGCGAGGGGCCAAGCCTCGCGAGGCGGATGACACAAGACCTCCTCTGGAGTGGCCTAGTCGGACAGGCTCATGAGGAGCGGAGATACCAAGGTGAGGCAAACCTCACGAGGCTCTCGTGACGTGAGCCATGACGATCGACACCTGGCAGGCGCCAGGCGGGCGCCAGCATGCGCATCATCCTTGTTTCCTCTTTGGTGCTAAGAAGGCCTGCGTAGGTGAGGAGTACCGAGGCATCAGGCAAAGGTTGTCATATCGGTGCAACAAGACCAGGACCAGAATGACGACAAGACGGAGGTCATCATGGAGCCCAAGACGGCGTCACCACCAGAGCCTTTGGCAGGCGAAGATCACTTTTGCCAGGATGGCTTGTACTAGCTGTCCCCCTTCAAATTAGCCCGCCGTTGTTGGCTCCCTTCCCGCTCAATATTTTTGAAGAGGACCAGGGCCTCTATAAATAGGACTAGCCACCATCATAGGCATGGGGAGACGACGTACGACAGAGAGATAGAGATATATATAGAGAGAGAGTGCGAGAAGATCATCCCCCCACCCACAAGTTAGCCAAGCACAAGAACACCTCAACCTCAGGAGGCTGTTCTTCCCCTTTATTGTTCATCATTAGCCCAAGAGGCAATCCACCACCACCACAACGATGGCCCGAACCAGTATAAATCTTGTGTCTTTTTGTGTTGCGAGTTCGTCGAGTTCGTCTGCGAGACCTTAGCGAGCTAGGGCGTAGATCGGTGGGAGGAAAAGACTTCGCGCGCACCCCAGTGTTTGAACCTTAAGGGTTTGCCAGAACCCTACATCTGACATTTGGAGCGCCAGGTAGGGGTGTGCCGTAGCTTCCCCTCCGTCGATCTGCGCTCCGTCGCCACCGCGCTTTGCCCACATGGCAGGCGCCATGCCGCCGACTCCGACAGTCAGCGTTGACAACAGGGCTAGGGGGCTCCGAGCCCTGGCCCCCACCTTGCGGCGGGTGCAGTGGCCGCTCAAGTTCAGGCCAGAGATGCCGCCACGCTACGACGGCGCGGCGGACCCGTCAACTTTCCTACTGGCATACAAGGAGGCCGTCCTCAAAGCCAGGGTGATGACAAGGTCATGGCCAACTGGCTTCCCATGGCCCTCGCCGGCGAGCCACGCGCCTGGCTGCTCAACCTTCCCAGATCCACTGTGGCATCTTGGGAGGAGCTCTGCGACCTCTTCACTGCTCGCTATGCGGTGCCGGCGCACCACGCAGTCGCAGCCCTGCTGGGCAGCTCCCAAGCACCGTCGTCAGACCGCCACGCCAAGCCATTCCTCCGTCAGATCGAGGCCACCTCCAGGTGCCCGGGAGCTGCGCCGGGCTGGGCTGCGCCAGAGGCTAACCTTACCTTCGGCTCAGAAGACCACCCCGACTCCACCGTCGGCTCCAGAATGCTCCCGATGCTCTGCACGCCCACCATCTGCAACGTGGCCGTCACCAAGACCCTCATTGACGGTGGTGCTGGCCTCAACTTGTTCTCCGTGGAAGCCTTCAGCCTTCTCCACGTGCCACATGAGCGGCTCGGCCTTAGTAATCCCTTCTCGGGAGTGGGTGGTGGAGCTGCCCACTCCTTGGGACAGATCTGCCTCCCTGTCACCTTCTGTCGGTGTCAAAACCGGCGGATCTCGGGTAGGGGGTCCCGAACTGTGCGTCTAGGCGGATGGTAACAGGAGGCACGGGACACGATGTTTTACCCAGGTTCGGGCCCTCTTGATGGAGGTAAAACCCTACGTCCCGCTTGATTAATATTGATGATATGGGTAGTACAAGAGTAGATCTACCACGAGATCAAAGAGGCTAAACCCTAGAAGCTAGCCTATGGTATGATTGTTGTTCGTCCTACGGACTAAAACCCTCCGGTTTATATAGACACCGGAGAGGGCTAGGGTTACACAGAGTCCGTTACAATGGTAGGAGATCTACATATCCGTATCGCCAAGCTTGCCTTCCACGCCAAGAGAAGTCCCTTCCGGACACGGGACGAAGTCTTCAATCTTGTATCTTCATAGTCCAGGAGTCCGGCCAAAGGTATAGTCCGGCTATCCGGACACCCCCTAATCCAGGACTCCCTCAGTAGCCCCTGAACCAGGCTTCAATGACGACGAGTCCGGCGCGCAGATTATCTTCGGCATTGCAAGGAGGGTTCCTCCTCCAAGTACTTCATAGAAGATTTTGAATACAAAGGTAGTGTTCGGCTTTGCAAAATAAGTTTCCACATATTGCCATAGAGAGAATAATATTTACACAAATCTAATCTGGTGACGTATTCCGTAGCGTGACATCACACCACGGCCAAGTCTTTATTCGAATCGTTTTACTGTCCCACCTCAGTGCGTTTAGTGAGGCAGTTTCCTTGGCACGTCTTGTCAAAGCAGAGATCGTGTCCCCTTATTCCGAGATTCTCATCAATACGGGCATGGGTAACCCAATCGTACCCGTTGGTATGTTTTCTCGATCAAAGGCGAGTCCCAAACGGTCACGGGGAGGGCCCTTGGTATTCAACCTCTTATAAAGAGACCAAGGCCTTACTCCGTTCTTTCAATCTCAAACGAGTTCGCCCTTCGCCTTGAGTTTCAACACCCAAGGCTCCAGATTTCAGGCGCTTCGGACCTTCGACAATGTCCGGTTCCGACCTTCGAGGCCGATGGATGCCCTCCTCCATCACGGAGGAGGACGTGCTGAAGTTGAGAGAGGCCAGGTTCTTGACCGGTGAAATCTCGCATAGGCTGCCTGCTCAAGGGCAGGTCATTCCCACTCCCAAGCCTGGTGAGAGTGTGGTGTTCATGTCTCACTTCCTTCGGGGGCTAGGCTTCCCGACGGATCCCTTCGTGAGGGGGCTCATGTTTTATTATGGGCTGGAATTTCATGACTTAGCTCTGGAGTCCATCCTCCATATTTCCTCATTCATCGTCGTGTGTGAAGCCTTCCTCCGTATTACTTCTCACTTCGGACTATGGCTCAAGACCTTCAAAGTAGAGCCGAAGATGATCGAGGGACGGCACGTGGAGTGCGGAGGTGCTTTTATAAGCAAGAATGCTGGTGCTCAATGGCCTGAGGGCTCTTTTCAAGGGGAGTCCAGCTTATGGCAACGAGAGTGGTTTTATATCATGGCTCCTAGGGGCACCAAGTGGGTGGCGCTGCCTGCTTTCCGCTCGGGTCCCCCGCCACGACTGGCGTCATGGGTCAATAAGGGGCTGGACTGGGGGTCGGCAAAGGACGTGCCCCTGTTGCAGGGCCGCATCCGAGATCTCCTAGAAAGAGACATCAGTCTGGTCGTGGTGACATAGGTTATGTTAATTCGCCGAGTTCTGCCCTGCAAACGTCGCCCCCTCCGCCTGTGGGAGTTCAACCCGGAGGGACCACGAGTTCTCCAACATTTTCTTGGCATGATGCCTGCGGAGATGTACAAATTGTTCTTCGGACCACAAGTAGTGTGTCCGGATTCTACGGAGGACGCAGGTCTGAGCTGCAATCGTCCGGATACTCAAGTAAGTAGCCTTGTGCCCGGACTCGCTATCCGTATATTTATCATAAAATTGCCCCTAAAAGAGCTGTCCTTTAAACAGGAGTGGATAGCGAAAGCAAAGCTAATCAGGTGTCCGGCCCCCCTCCCCGAGACCACGCCGGGTCCCGTGCTAGTCAGGATGTTGGAGGTTGTGCCTTCAAAGGAAAGCGAGGGAGGGGACAAGGAAGCTACAGCCTCCTCGAAGGAGGTTGTCCGGAAGGGAGGAATTGAAAATTCCTCTCCTCAGGGGAAGAAGAGGACCGCCTCTGAAGACCCGGAGACCATGGCCTCAAAGCGGGGGAAGAAATCTTCGCCAGAGGGTCCTATGCTGGGGAATACTTCGGCCGAATTATGCCCTCAAGCGGATCAGCCCTCCACCGAGCCGTAAGTAGAGAGGAGTTTTCTTTTTAAGAAACGAGAGAAATCCTTGCTTTATATCTGAGAAAAGTAATCGAAAATTTACCTTGTAGCTCGGACCTTAGCCCTTCTCAGCAGAGCTCGTCTTCGGGGGATCTTCTTCTGGAGATGATGGAGAGCGGAACGCCTCCCCCTGCCGTACCGCCTTGCGAGGCGGGCGACCCTGAGGTATCATCACTGAGGGTTTCTCCGAATCCGGCAGGGCCGGAAGGTAGTCATATGGCCCCCCAAAGCCCTCCGCGTACGGCCTTCGAAAAGGGCCATCGGACGAGTCCGGCGCCGTCTGGTGCGCGGTCGGAGGAGCTGAAGGATCTGCTAGGGCGAGCATCTATCTCAGAGGAGCACCGTGCATTGATGGGTACGGTGATTGAGAGGATTTCATCCGCGGAGAGCGGATTGCACGAGGCCGTCAGGAGTTTACTGACAGGTTTTGAGGTACGTGAAATAATGTACCCTTTTTGGACAGTTGCGCATACATAAGATGAGCCCTGTGTAGATAGTAGCCCCTGAGACTCTGTGCGTTATCAAAAGTGACGGCGCATAGAGGATCATGATCCCAGGTCTAATATGCCGCCTTCATACGTAGGTGGCAAAGTGTCCGGTGGCAAGCCGGACTGATGAATTTGCCGAGCTAAAGCGGCAACTTGACGTGGCGGATGCCGACATCGCGCTTGTCAACAAGCGGCTTGACGAGGCACAAGGTATGTAATTCCTCCGGCGGCGCCTGGTAAGAGGAGCTTTATGCCAGTATCTTACAACGTGTGCGCTTGATGCAGATGGTGCTGCTGCCATGGAGAATCTTCGGGCGGAACTTGCCCGAGCCAAGGAGCAAGCCAGGGAAAGTGATGCGGCTGCCGAAAAGGCAATTGAAGAGCTGAAAGCCGGACAGGCTGCTCACTGCCGAAGCAAGAAGGAAATGGCCGAGATGGCCGTGAAGCTGAAGAATGCTGCTGACCATTGCAAGCTTCTTGAAAAAGAAGATCGGGCGGAACAGATGGACCTAGAGAAGGCCATTTCCGATGCCAAGGATGCTCGCTCTGCAATGAGAGCTATGAAGGAGGAGTTGCGTCAGGCCGGAGAGATCGCGGCTGGAAAGCCCTTTATGCTGCGCAAGAGGTTCTGTGATCCTAAACATGCTACGTTAGACCGGATGTGGAGTACGGCGGACACCTATCTGGATTTGGCAGCGAGTGCCGCAGATGCGGCCAAACACTTCCGAGATCAAGAAGATCGCGAAGTGGAAAAGCTCTTTTGGTCGCAGTTCCACAATCCGGAGCGTCCACTGTCATTAGCCGATTGTTTGGCCGAATGGGCCGAACTAAATAGGTTGTCCGGACTCGCCATGAAGTATGTCATGAGTCATCTATGGCCAGAGAGGCTAGAGCCGAAAAGTTATTTCAACTTAGTGCAGTAGTTCCTTGGTGCGGCGCCGCATATCAATGCGATGAAGAGGTCAGTGTGCATAGAGGGTGCGCGGATGGCTCTTGCCCGTGTGAAGACATACTGGGCGGAAATGGAGGCCACCTCTGTTGCATCCCCAGACTCGGATGGAAGCCGAGTACCTGCCGAGCACTATTTTCAGGAAGTTCTGCAAGGCGCTCGTTTAATAGAGACGCAGTGCTCGAAGGATACTATATTCGAATAGCATATATTATTGTAAAAAATATTTTGATAAATTGTAGAAGCTTTTTATACTTGTGCCTGCAAGTATTATAATACCTCCTGTGCGGTCGTTTAACATATATTTATATATAATCTGAAAGATGGCAGTCGTCGGCTTCAGCCCCCACGCACATAATGCGGGGGTGTTCGCAGAAGGCGCATTTTCACACTTGATCCAACGTCTTGGTCCTACAAAGGAGGTGATAGCGCAGCGAACTAGGCAATCGGACTATGATGCTTTATCACTTTCACTTAGCCATAGGAGTTTGACAGTGAGGCGACTTATATAGCCCCTGGTGACGCCTGCGTTCGCCCGAACTCGGGGCGCGTATGTGCCTGGCCGGGAAGCGGCCCTTCGTTAATGCAGAGGAATCCTAAAGATTCCGGTAAGTCCTCGAGTGGTTGACCAGTCTCACGCTATATCATGACAATCAGTTTTCAGCTTTCTCTACTGAGGTGCTCGCCTGGCCGAACCGGGGCACAATCGCAGTAGTTCTCCTGGTGCCGCCTTAGCCGATAGAGCGGAACGTAAGGTAGAAAAACACAGGAGCCGGGAAAACCCAACATTTGACCAAAGACATGATTCGGAGATGATGCATATAAGGCCAAACTCACGATGCCGAACACTCCCTAAGGTATTCGGTCTTTATGAGGGCGGGCGGGATAACGCGCTTAGTAATAAGTCCCTAGTGTCCAGGTACGTGCAAAACTCTGACGTGGCCACATGCCAAAATGCCAGCCTCCTCCTTGGTTATACCAAGAAACCAGGGGATGTGTATCAACAAGAGACAGTAAAAAAAGGTTTACGCAGGGTCTTAATCTGAAAAGAATCCTTGGAACGGGTCCCTGCTGCATGTCTGCGCCTATGTCTCCATTGTGCCGTATCCTGGACGGGCGTAGCACGGTGTTCATCTGTAAAAGAGAGGAACTTAGTTTAGAAAGATCGTGCCGAACATGAGTTATACTAAATAAACGAACTATAAATCAAAATGGGTAAAATTGAGCTTTATTTTCTCTTGTTTTATATGCGCGGAGCCCCTAGTACAGGGGTATACGGCTATTAAGCCTTTATCAATTGTATGTTTATGCCGTACTCGTCTAGCCGTGTCCGTGGTCTTGACGACCTGTTTAGGTGCTTTGGCTGGTGAAGCCGCTTTATTGTGGGGCTGTCAAGGCAGCCGCACTGTCCTCCGCGCGGGGGGACACTCAATGTTTTCCCTTGAATGAGATGATGCCTCGTGGACTGGGCATCTTAAGCGTAAGAGATGCATAATGCGGTATTGCGTTAAAACGGGCGAAAGCTTCGCGTCCCAGCAGTGCTTGATAGCTACTTGAGAATGGGGCGATGTGGAAACTTAGCTGTTCGCGACGGAAGTTATCGGGGGAGCCGAACATAACTTCTAGCCGGAGAGAACCCATGCAATGGGCATCCGGGCCTGGCATTACCCCTTGAAAGGAGGTATTGCTATGGCGAATTTTTGTTGGGTCTATCCCCATGTTGCGGATTGTGTCCTGGTATAATAGGTTTAGACCACTGCCGCCGTCCATCAGGACATTTGTAAAGTGGAGTCCGCCGATTATTGGATCTAATACCAAAGCAGTCCAGCCTGCATTCTGGATACTTCTAGAGTAATCCCGATGGTCGAAGGTGATCGGTTTTAACAACCATTGGCGAGACTTCTTTGGGATAGGCCGTATGGCGCGTATCTCTGTTGGTGCCATTCTGTTCGTCACGTGAAGTAAGTTTACTGTTTTGACTTCTTGTGGGAAATCCTTTTGTTTCCTGGTGCTCTGCTTGTGGGGTTCATCGTCGGCCTCACTTGGTGTGTCGAGCCCCTTGTGTTCGGCGTTGAGTTTGCCGGATTGCTTGAAAACCCAACAATCTCTGTGGGTATGGTTCGCAGGCTTCCCGGAAGTACTGTGTATTTGACATATCTTGTCCAAGATTTTGTTTAAGTTGGATAGCTCGTCCCTGTTATCCTTGAGGGGCGGCTTTCTCTGATTCTGCCACAAGCTTTTGAATCCGGCGTTGACCGCCGTGCTCTTTGGGCTGTTTCTCTTATTCCGGCGCTGGTCCTTGCTGCGTCGGGGTTTTCCGTTTCCATCCCTAACTTCGGATGTACTTGGGTCGCTGGTGCTACATCTTGCCAACTAGCTGTCCTCTCCTGCGCAAAAGCGGGTCATGAGGCTTGTTAATGTGGCCATTGTTCTTGGCTTTTCTTGGCCGAGGTGTCCGGCGAGCCATTCGTCTCGAACGTTATGCTTAAAAGCTGCTAGGTCTTCGGCGTCCGGACAGTCGACAATCTGATTCTTTTTAGTAAGAAATCTGTTCCAGAATTTCCAGGCTGACTCTCCGGGCTTTTGAGTTATGTGACTGAGATCATCTGCATCCGGAGGGCGGACATAGGTCCCTTGAAAATTTGCCCGGAAAGCATCCTCAAGCTCTTCCCAACTTCCAATGGTGTTTTCGGGAAGGCTTTTGAGCCAATGCCGGGCTGGCCCTTTAAGCTTGAGGGGTAAGTGTTTTATGGCGTGGAGGTCATCTCCTCTAGCCAAGTGTATGTGGAGGATATAATCCTTGATCCAGACCCCAGGGTCTGTTGTTCCGTCGTATGCCTCTATGTTTACGGGCTTGAATCCCGCTGGAAATTCATGGTCCAGCACCTCACCGGTGAAACATAGGGGGTGTGCGGCACCCCTGTATTTGGGTGTGCCGTGATGTTTGGATATTTGTTGTGTTGCATTGCTTACTAGAGCTTGCTTTCTTGGCCGGTAGATAGATCTGGCCGGGCCATCTTTTTGATGCGGATCCTTTGGTGGATCGCGTGCCGGCTTGTGTGCGTCGCCGCTTGCCGCTCCATGCTGGCCATGCGGTCGTCTATCCGACCGGGTGGCTTTCCTATTTTTTGACTGCGGGGGCTCTAAGGCCTCCTCGTCAAATTCAGGCAGTAGCTTTCGCTTTGGATAGCTTTTTATGCGGCGAGTGCCGCCATATTTGTCTGCGGTGTTGCATACTTTGCTCCATCTGATTCTGAGTGCATCTTCCGCAGTTTTGAGCTTCCGCTTCTGCTTTTTCAGGCTACGTGCACTGGCAACGAGCCCTTCGTGGAGGTTCTTCTGCTCCATGAGCCTATCCGGCGTAAGGTTGTCCGGACTGTTGTTTTCGCCGGGGACGGGGTGTTCGGTTTGTTTATCCAAGTTGCCCTGTTCGGACGGTTGCTCGAAGGCATGTTCGTCGTCCGCCGGCTCGTCCTGCTCTATGGCTGGGTCTGTATGGCTGCTGTCTCTGTCGAGGCGGGGCTTGGAGCGGTGCTTACGTCGCCGCTTTGATTGCTTTTCGAGTGAACGATCCCTCGTTGCATCCCTGTGTTCCTCGTCGTCGCTTCCTTTGGGTGTGTCCACCATGTATACATCATGAGATGAGTTGGCTGTCTAGTGCCTTATAGGCGTTGGTTCATGTTCATCTCCTACATCGTCGTCCATACCATCGATGTCTTCGGAGTCGAAGTCGAGCATGTCGTTTGAATTATCGACAGTGGCTACGAAGTGGGTGGTGGGTGGGCTTTGAATTTCTTCATCATCCGCATCCCAACCTTGTTGACCATAGTCCGGCCATGGCTCTCCTGATAAAGAGAGAGACTTTAGTGAATTCAGAATATCGCCGAAGGGCGAGTGCTGAAAGATATCCGCGGTAGTGAACTCCATGATCGGCGCCCAATCGGGTTCGATTGGTAGGGGCGTGGAGGGCTCGGAGTCTGGAGAGGAGTCCGGCTCCTTGGAGTCACGGGCTTAGCAGAGAATAGGGCTGGTGTTCGGCTCGATAGCCGTAGAGATTGCAGCCCCCGAGGTGGTGTCCAACCACCCATCCTCGATTGGCGCAGTTGGCTCCAAATTAAGGGTCAGAGATGATGCGGGTGCGGCCTCCAGGGCACTGTTCGGCGGCAAAGCTAGATCATGCCCATCGTGACAGTGTGGCGCGCTCGGCTGCGGCTCGAATCCGTCAAAGATCAAGTCTCCGCGGAGGTCCGCTGTGTAGTTTAAACTTCCAAATCTGACCTGACGGCCAGGGGCGTAGCTTTCGATCTACTCCAGATGGCCAAGCGAATTGGCCCGCAGTGCAAAGCCGCCAAATACGAAGATCTGCCCGAGGAGAAAAGTCTCACCCTGGATCGCATCATTGTTGATGATCAGAGGAGCCATCGGGCCTAAAAGTGACGACATAGAGGAACTCTCAATGAAAGCACCAATGTCGGTGTCAAAACCGGCGGATCTCGGGTAGGGGGTCCCGAACTGTGCGTCTAGGCGGATGGTAATAGGAGGCAGGGGACACGATGTTTTACCCTGGTTCGGGCCCTCTTGATGGAGGTAAAACCTGTTGGGGAACGTTGCAGAAAAAAAAAATTTCCTACGGTTTCACCAAGATCCATCTATGAGTTCATCTAGCAACGAGTGATCGGATTGCATCTACATACCTTTGTAGATCACGCGCGGAAGCGTTCAAAGAACGGGGATGAGGAAGTCGTACTCGACGTGATCCAAATCACCGGAGATCCTAGCGCCGAACGGACGGCACCTCCGTGTTCAACACATGTACGGTCAGCGTGACGTCTCCTCCTTCTTGATCCAGCAAGGGGAAGGAGAGGTTGATGAAGATCCAGCAGCACGACGGCGTGGTGGTGGATGCAGGGGTCACCACAGCAGGGCTTCGCCGTTCTACTACGAGAGGGGGAGGTGTAGCAGGGGAGAGGGAGGCGCCAAGACTCAAGGGTGCGGCTGCCCCTCCCTCCCCCCCTTTATATAGGCCCCCTAGGGGGTGCGCCGGCCCTAGGAGATGGGATCTCCTAGGGGGGGCGGCGGCCAAGGGGTGGAGTGCCCCCCAAGCCAGGTGGGGCGCCCCCCACCCTAGGGTTCCCAACCCTAGGCGCATGGGGTGGGCCAAGGGGGGCGCACCACCCCACTATGGGCTGGTTCCCCTCCCCACTTAGCCCATGGGGCCCTCCGGGATGGGTGGCCCCACCCGGTGGACCCCCGGGACCCTTCCGTTGGTCCCGGTACAATACCGGTGACCCCCGAAACTCTCCCGATGACCGAAACTGCACTTCCTATATATAATTCTTCACCTCCAGACCATTCTGGAATTCCTCGTGACGTCCGGGATCTCATCCGGGACTCCGAACAACTTTCGGGTTACTGCATATTCATATCTCTACAACCCTAGTGTCACCGAACCTTAAGTGTGTAGACCCTACGGGTTCGGGAGACATTTAGACATGACCGAGATGGCTCTCCGGTCAATAACCAACAGCGGGATCTGGATACCCATGTTGTCTCCCACATGCTCCTCGATGATCTCATCGGATGAACCACGATGTCGAGGATTCAAGCAACCCCGTATACAATTCCCTTTGTCAATCGGTACGTTACTTGCCCGAGATTCGATCGTCGGTATCCCAATACCTCGTTCAATCTCGTTACCGGCAAGTCACTTTACTCATACCGTAATGCATGATCCCGTGACCAGACACTTGGTCACTTTGAGCTCATTGTGATGATGCATTACCGAGTGGGCCCAGATATACCTCTCCGTCATACGGAGTGACAAATCCCAGTCTTGATCCGTGTCAACCCAACAGACACTTTCGGAGATACCCGTAGTATACCTTTATAGTCACCCAGTTACGTTGTGACATCTGGTACACCCAAAGCACTCCTACGGTATCTGGGAGTTACACGATCTCATGGTCTAAGGAAAAGATACTTGACATTGGAAAAACTCTAGCAAACGAACTATACGATCTTGTGCTATGTTTAGGATTGGGTCTTGTCCATCACATCATTCTCCTAATGATGTGATCTCGTTATCAATGACATCCAATGTCCATAGTCAGGAAACCATGACTATCTGTTGATCAACGAGCTAGTCAACTAGAGGCTTACTAGGGACATGTTGGTGTCTATGTATTCACACATGTATTACGATTTTCGGATAACACAATTATAGCATGAATAAAAGACAATTATCATGAACAAGGAAATATAATAATAATCCTTTTATTATTGCCTCTAGGGCATATTTCCAACAGTCTCCCACTTGCACTAGAGTCAATAATCTAGTTACATTGTGATGAATCGAACACCCATGGAATTCTGGTGTTGATCATGTTTTGCTCTAGGGAGAGGTTTAGTCAACGGATCTGCTACATTTAGGTCCAAATGTACTTTACAAATATCTATGTCTCCATCTTGAAAATTTTCACGAATGGAGTTGAATCGATGCTTGATGTGCCTGGTCTTCTTGTGAAACCTGGGCTCCTTGGCAAGTGCAATAGCCCCAGTGTTGTTATAGAAGAGTTTGATCGGCCCCGACGCATTGGGTATGACTCCTAGGTCGGTGATGAACTCCTTCACCCAAATTGCTTCATGCGCTGCCTCCGAGGCTGCCATGTACTCCGCTTCACATGTAGATCCCGCCACGACGCTATGCTTGCAACTGCACCAGCTTACTGCCCCACCATTCAAAATATACACGTATCCGGTTTGTGACTTAGAGTCATCCAGATCTGTGTCGAAGCTAGCGTCGACGTAACCATTTACGATGAGCTCTTCGTCACCTCCATAAACGAGAAACATTTCCTTAGTCCTTTTCAGGTACTTCAGGATATTCTTGACCGCTGTCCAGTGTTCCTTGCCTGGATTACTTTGGTACCTACCTACCAAACTTACGGCAAGGTTTACATCAGGTCTGGTACACAGCATGGCATAATAGAACCTATGGCTGAGGCATAGGGTATGACACTCATCTCTTCTATATCTTCTGCCATGGTCGGACATTGAGCTGAGCTCAATTTCACACCTTGCAACACAGGCAAGAACCCCTTCTTAGACTGATCCATATTGAACTTCTTCAATATCTTATCAAGGTATGTGCTTTGTGAAAGACCTATGAGGCGTATTGATCTATCTCTATAGATCTTGATGCCTAATATATAAGCAGCTTCTCCAAGGTCCTTCATTGAAAAACTCTTATTCAAGTAGGCCTTAATGCTGTCCAAAAGCTCTATATCATTTCCCATCAAAAGTATGTCATCTACATATAATATGAGAAATGCTACAGAGCTCCCACTCACTTTCTTGTAAACGCAGGCTTCTTCATAAGTCTGCATAAACCCAAACGCTTTGATCATCTCATCAAAGCGAATATTCCAACTCTGAGATGCTTGCACCAGCCCATAAATCGAGCGTTGGAGCTTGCACACCTTGTCAGCATTCTTAGGATCGACAAAACCTTCTGGCTGCATCATATACAATTCTTCCTTAAGGAAACCATTAAGGAATGCCGTTTTGACGTCCATTTGCCATATCTCATAATCATGGAATGCGGCAATTGCTAACATGATTCGGACGGACTTCAGCTTCGCTACCGGTGAGAAAGTCTCATTGTAGTCAACCCCTTGAACTTGTCGATAACTCTTAGCAACAAGCCGAGCTTTATAGATGGTCACTTTACCATCCGCGTCTGTCTTCTTCTTAAAGATCCATTTATTTTCTATGGCTCGCCGGTCAACGGGCAAGTCAGTCAAAGTCCATACTTCGTTTTTCATACATGGATCCTATCTCGGATTTCATGGCTTCCAGCCATTTGTCGGAATCTGGGCCCGCCATCGCTTCTTCATAGTTCGAAGGTTCACCGTTGTCTAACAACATGATTTCCAAGACAGGGCTGCCATACCACTCTAGTGCGGAACGTGTCCTTGTGGACCTACGAAGTTCAGTAGCAACTTGATCTGAAGTTTCATGATCATCATCATTAACTTCCTCTCTAGTCGGTGCAGGCACCTCAGGAACATTTTCTTGAGTTGCGCCATTTTCCGATTCAAGAGGTAATACTTCATCAACTTCTACTTTCCTCCCACTTACTGTTTCGAGAGAAACTCCTTCTCTAGAAAGGATCCATTCTTGGCAACAAAGATCTTGCCTTTGGATCTGAGGTAGTAGATAAACCCAATAGTTTCTTTAGGGTATCCTATGAAGACGCATTTTTCCGACTTGGGTTCGAGCTTTTCAGGTTGAAGTTTCTTGACATAAGCATCGCATCCCCAAACTTTTAGAAACGACAGCTTAGGTTTCTTCCCAAAACATAACTGTAACACCCCGGATGTAACTTTCCCAATTTGTACTCCAACTCTTACCGTTTCCGGCGTTAAGTTATATTTATTTCTCGGGTTCGGGTATTTGTCTCCATGTGTTGTTGTCGTTGTCATACATCTCATATCATGTCATCATGTGCATTGCATTTGCATACGTGTTCGTCTCATGCATTCGAGCATTTTCCCCGTTGTCCGTTTTGCATTCCGGCGCTTCGTTCTCCTCCGGTGGTCATTTCTACCTTTCTTTCGTGTGTGGGGATTAAACATTTCCGGATTGGACCGAGACTTGCCAAGCGGCCTTGGTTTACTACCGGTAGACCGCCTGTCAAGTTTCGTATCATTTGGACTTCGTTTGATACTCCAACGGTTAACCGAGGGACCGAAAAGGCCTCGTGTGTGTTGCAGCCCAACACCCCTCCAATTTGGCCCAAAACCCACCAAACTCTGTTCCATGTCCTAGAGCGTTCGATCACGATCGCGTGGCCGAAAACCGCACCTCATTTGGAATCTCCTAGCTCCCTCTATGCCTATAAATAGACCCCCCATTCCAAATCTCGGATCCCCTCCTCCTCAAACCCTAATCCAGATCTGGGTAGTTTTTTTTCACTAAGTCCCAGATATTTTTAGTTCATATGCTCATGTTCGCGGCTCCGTAACTTTGCATCCGTTGCTCCGATTCATCCATATAGCATATCAAAATGTTCATCTCAGAGAGTACATCATTTCATTCCATTGCATCAATTTAATTTGAGCCCATATTGATGTCGGAAATGCTGTTAGAAGAGGGCTACTTGAGTTAATTGTCAGATATGTTACTCCGTTTAGCACTTTTGTCATTTTTGCCATGATTAATGTGTGCATGCTATGCCCGTGACTTATTCATATGTTTTGTTAAGGGTTTTGTCATCTATACAGAGGTGCAACCCATGTATTTTTAGGATGTGCGTGGTGACTTGTGCAAGCTAGCTAAATGGTGCACTTGCTAATTCTGTTTTCAGGGACTTAATGATTTCACTAAGTTCTGGGACTGTTTAGTTCATGATGCCATATGTTCTTGTTGTTTCCTAGTGATCCGTGCCTCTTTTGAGGATGATCATTAAGGGCGTTTTGTTAATATTGTAGTGCTTTATCCATCCATGTATTTGTTTGCAATTATGGAGTATCCTAGCTTGAGTCAATCGAGCTCTACTTTTGCTTCGTTGTGAATCTGGGCAGATCGTCAACTTGTTTGCGATTTTGCCGATGTTATTGTAGTTGATCCGTGCATGCTATGCTATTGTTCTTGCCATGTCTAGCTTGAATTTTGTGCCTTATTAAGGGATGTATGCTTGTCTTGCCATGACTTGCACCGTGGGGAGTGCATCGAGCTCGTAAACATGCCTTCGTGAGTTATGTTTCAGCATGTCCCAGTTTTCACTAAGTCTGAAAACTGATTTTGTTTTTGCTATGTTCGTGTGCTTGTTAGTATATTTTGTGATCCCTTTTGGCTCAAGGTCACTAAAGGACTTTTGTTAAGCTTGTTGAGTAGCTCCATGCCATGTCTTTCTTTGTCATCTTCAGGTCCTGTAGCATGTTGTTTTGTTGCTCCGAAGAGGGCTATATGATCTGAAATTCCAGACAAGTGTTAATTTCACTAAGTCTGAGATCTGTTTTACCATTGGCGTTTTTGCCATGCTTGTTTGAACCTCCTAATCGATGATCTGGCCATAGCTCAGTGCTAGACTTTTGTTAAGCATCTTGTGTGCATCCCTGCCATGTATTTTGTTGTCATGTTTGGGTGCTGTAGCATGTTCATCTCGTTGCATTTAGGCGCCTACTTGCTATAAATCGCAGACCGGTGTCATTTTTGAAACGCTTGCCATTTCCAAACCGTAACTCCGATTCCGGCGTTCTTTATATCGTTTTCAAGCGATTTCATCTCATCTTTCCAGTGGAACACATGGATTTCCAAGTTGAGGCCAGGTTCATGCATTTCCCATCATATCTTGCATTTTGCATCCCGCATCGCATTCCGCATAGCATATCTTCATTTCATCATATTGCTTGGTCTTGCACGTGGTTGATTGTATCCTTGTTGCTTGTTTGTCTTGTTTGGGTAGAGCCGGGAGACGAGTTCGCTAACGAGGAGCCCGTTGAGTTTGCTTTTGAGGATCCAATCAACTCTGACAACTGTGGAGGCAAGATGATCATACCTTCGAAATCACTACTATCTTTGCTATGCTAGTTTGCTCGCTCTTTTGCTATGCCATTGCTACGATGCCTACCACTTGCTTGAAAGCCTCCTAAATTGCCATGTCAAACCTTTAACCCACCATTGTCCTAGCAAACCTTTGATTGGCTATGTTACCACTTTGCTCAACCCCTCTTATAGCGTTGCTAGTTGCAGGTGAAGATTGGAGGCCGTTCCTTGTTGGAACATTTATTTACTTGTTGGGATATCATCATATTGCTATGTTATCTTAATGCATCTATATACTTGGTTAAGGGTGGAAGGCTCGGCCTCTCGCCTAGTGTTTTGTTCCACTCTTGCCGCCCTAGTTTCCGTCATATCGGTGTTATGTTCCCGGATTTTTGCGTTCCTTACGCGGTTGGGTTATAATGGGAACCCCTTGACAGTCTGCCTTGAATAAAACTCCTCCAGCAATGCCCAACCTTGGTTTTACCATTTGCCACCTAGCCTTTTCCCTTGGGTTTCGCGGACTCAAGGGTCATCTTATTTTAACCCCCCGGGCCAGTGCTCCTCTGAGTGTTGGTCCAACCTAGAGCACCGTGCGGGGCCGTCCCTTGGTAACTTGGGTTACGTTGGCTCCCGTACGCTTAGCTTATCCGGTGTGCCCTGAGAACGAGATATGTGCAGCTCCTATCGGGATTTGTCGGTACAGCGGGCGGTGTTGCTGGACTTGTTTTACCATTGTCGGAGTTGTCTTGAATTACCAAGATATCGAGTCTGATCGGAACGTCTTGGGAGGAGGTCTATTCCTTCGTTGACCGTGAGAGCTTGTCATGGGCTAAGTTGGGACTCCCCTGCAGGGATCGAACTTTCGAAAGCCATGCCCACGGTTATGGGCAGATGGGAATTTGTTAATGTCCGGTTGTAGATAACTTGAAGCTTAATTAATTAAAATGAATCAACTAAGTGTGTTACCGTGATGGCCTCTTCTCGGCGGAGTCCGGGAAGTGGACACGGTGTTGGAGTAATGTTTGCGTAGGTTGTTCTCTAGTTTCTCGCTCGTGCTTTGCCTCCTCTTATCGCTCTCTTTTGCGAATAAGTTAGCCACCATACTTGCTAGTCGCTTGCTGCAGCTCCACTCATATTTTTACCTTGCCTTACCTATAAGCTTGAATAGTCTTGATCTCGAGGGTGCGAGATTGGTGAGTCCCTGTGGCTCACAGATTACTATTACACCAGATGCAGGGCCCGATGATTCCGCTCCAGGAGACGCGTATGAGCTCAAGTGGGAGCTCGACGAAGACTCTGAACGATACTATGTTTCCTTTCCCGATGATCAGTAGTGGTGCCCAGTTGGGGGTGATTGGGACCGTTGTCGCACGTTGGGTTCTATTTTATTTTGGCGCCGTAGTCGGGCCATGAGTGTTTGGATGATGTAATGTTATTTATGTTCTTGATTGACATGGCAAGTGTAAGCCAACTATGTTCTCCCCTTTATTATTCATATTACATGGGATGTTGTGAAGATTGCCTAACTTGCGACATATGCCTTCAATGCGATTATGCCTCTAAGTCGTGCCTCGACACGTGGGAGATATAGTCGCATCGAGGGTTTTACAATAACTCATACGATGTCATCTCAACGGATTTTAACGGAGCCCTATTTAAAGTGAATGCGGCAGTCTCTAAAGCATAGCCCCAAAAAGATAGCGGTAAATCGGTAAGAGACATCATAGATCGCACCGTATCTAATAGAGTGCGATTACGACGTTCGGACACACCATTACGCTGAGGTGTTCCAGGCGGCGTGAGTTGTGAAACTATTCCACATTTTCTTAAGTATGTGCCAAATTCGTGACTCAAGTACTCTCCCCCACGATCTGATCGCAAGAACTTGATTTTCCTGTCACGTTGATTCTCAACCTCACTCTGAAATTCCTTGAACCTTTCAAAGGTCTCAGACTTGTGTTTCATTAAATAGACATACCCATATCTACTCAAGTCATCAGTGAGGGTGAGAACATAACGATAACCACCGCGAGCCTCAACACTCATTGGACCGCATACATCAGTATGTATGATTTCTAATAAGTTGGTTGCTCGCTCCATTGTTCCTGAGAACGGGGTCTTGGTCATTTTACCCATGAGGCATGGTTCACATGTGTCAAATGATTCAAAATCAAGAGACTCTAAAAGTCCATCTGCATGGAGCTTCTTCATGCGTTTGACACCTATGTGACCAAGGCGGCAGTGCCACAAGTATGTGGGACTATCATTATCAACCTTACATCTTTTGGTACTCACACTATGGATATGTGTAGCATTACGCTCGAGATTCATTAAGAATAAACCATTCACCATCGGAGCATGACCATAAAACATATCTCTCATATAAATAGAACAACCATTATTCTCGGATTTAAATGAGTAGCCATCTCGTATTAAACGAGATCCTGATACAATGTTCATGCTCAAACTTGGCACTAAATAACAATTATTGAGGTTCAAAAGTAATCCCGTAGGTAAATGTAGAGGTAGCGTGCCGACAGCGATCACATCGACCTTGGAACCATTCCCGACACGCATTGTCACCTCGTCCTTCGCCAGTCTCCGTTTATTCCGCAGCTCATGCTTTGAGTTACAAATGTGAGCAACTGCACCAGTGTCAAATACCCAGGAGCTACTATGAGTACTGGTAAGGTACACATCAATTACATGTATATCACATATACCTTTTGTTTTGCCAGCCTTCTTGTACGCTAGGTATTTGGGGCAGTTCCGCTTTCAGTGACCACTTTCCTTGCAATAAAAGCACCCAGTCTCGGGCTTGGGTCCATTCTTTGGCTTCTTCCCGGCAGCTTGCTTGCCGGGCACGGCAACTCCCTTGCCATCCTTCTTGAAGGTTTTCTTACCCTTGCCTTTCTTGAACTTAGTGGTTTTATTCACCATCAACACTTGATGTTCCTTTTTGACTTCTACCTCTGCTGATTTCAGCATTGCAAATACTTCAGGAATGGTCTTTTCCATCCCCGGCATATTGAAGTTCATCACAAAGCTCTTGTAGCTCGGTGGAAGCGACTGAAGGATTTTGTCAATGACCGCGTCATCCGGGAGATTAACTCCCAGTTGAGTCAAGCGGTTATGTAACCCAGACATAGTGAGTATGTGCTCACTGATAGAACTATTTTCCTCCATCTTACAGCTGAAGAACTTGTCGGAGACTTCATATCTCTCGACCCGGGCATGAGCTTGAAAAACCATTTTCATCTCTTCGAACATCTCATATGCTCCGTGTCTCTCAAAACGCTTTTGGAGCCCCGGTTCTAAGCTGTAAAGCATGCCGCACTGAACGAGGGAGTAATCATCGGTATGTGTCTGCCAAGCGTTCATAACGTCTTGTTTTGCAGGGAGAATAGGTGCTTCACCTAGCGGTGCTTGTAGGACATAATCTTTCTTGGCAGCTATGAGGATGATCCTCAGGTTCCGGACCCAGTCCGTATAGTTGCTGCCATCGTCTTTCAGCTTGGTTTTCTCTAGGAACGCGTTGAAGTTGAGGACAACGTTGGCCATTTGATCTACAATACATGTTGTAAAGATTTTAGACTAAGTTCATGATAATTAAGTTCATCTAAATCAAATTATTCAATGAACTCCCACTCAGATAGACATCCCTCCAGTCATCTAAGTATAACATGATCCGAGTTAACTAGGCCGTGTCCGATCATCACGTGAGACGGACTAGTCAACATCGGTGAACATCTTCATGTTGATCGTATCTTCTATACGACTCATGCTCGACCTTTCGGTCTTCTGTGTTCTGAGGCCATGTCTGTACATGCTAGGCTCGTCAAGTCAACCTAAGTGTTTGCACGTGTAAATCTGTCTTACACCCATTGTATGTGAACGTTGGAATCTATCACACCCGATCATCACGTGGTGCTTCGAAACAACGAACTGTCGCAACGGTGCACAGTTAGGGGGAACACTTTCTTGAAATTATTATAAGGGATCATCTTATTTACTACCGTCGTTCTAAGTAAACGAGATGCAAAAACATGATAAACATCACATGCAATCAAATAATAATAGTGACATGATATGGCCAATATCACATAGCTCCTTTGATCTCCATCTTGGGGCTCCATGATCATCTTGTCACCGGCATGACACCATGATCTCCATCATCATGATCTCCATCATCGTGTCTCCATGAAGTTGCTCGCCAACTATTACTTCTACTACTATGGCTAACACGTTTAGCAATAAAGTAAAGTAATTTACATGGCGTTTCTCAATGACACGCAGGTCATACAAAAAATAAAGACAACTCCTGTGGCTCCTGCCGGTTGTCATACTCATCGACATGCAAGTCGTGATTCCTATTACAATAGCATGAACATCTCATACATCACATATATATCATTCATCATTCATCACAACTTTGGCCATATCACATCATAAAACACTTGCTGCAAAAACAAGTTAGACGTCCTCTAATTGTTGTTGCAAGTTTTACGTGGCTGCAATAGGGTTCTAGCAAGAACGTTTTCTTACCTACGTGAAAGCGACAACGTGATTTGTCAACTTCTATTTACCCTTCATAAGGACCCTTTTCATCGAATTCGCTCCAACTAAAGTGGGAGAGACAGACACCCGCTAGCCATCTTATGCAACTAGTGCATGTCAGTCGGTGGAACCGGTCTCACGTAAGCGTACATGTAAGGTTGGTCCGGGCCGCTTCCTCCCACAATACTGCTGAAGCAAAATAAGACTAGTAGCGGCAAGAAAGTTGACAACATCTACGCCCACAACAAATTGTGTTCTACTCGTGCAAAGAGAACTACGCATAGACCTAGCTCATGATGCCACTGTTGGGGAACGTTGCAGAAAACAAAAAATTTCCTACGGTTTCACCAAGATCCATCTATGAGTTCATCTAGCAACAAGTGATCGGATTGCATCTACATACCTTTGTAGATCATGCGCGGAAGCGTTCAAAGAACGGGGATGAGGAAGTCGTACTCGACGTGATCCAAATCACCGGAGATCCTAGCGCCGAACGGATGGCACCTCCATGTTCAACACATGTACGGTCAGCGTGACGTCTCCTCCTTCTTGATCCAGCAAGGGGAAGGAGAGGTTGATGAAGATCCAGCAGCACGACGGCGTGGTGGTGGATGCAGGGGTCACCGCAGCAGGGCTTCGCCGTTCTACTATGAGAGGGAGTGGTGTAGCAGGGGAGAGGGAGGCGCCAAGACTCAAGGGTGCGTCTGCCCCTCCTCCCCCCTTTATATAGGCCCCCTAGGGGGTGCGCCGGCCCTAGGAGATGGGATCTCCTAGGGGGGGGCGGCGGCCAAGGGGTGGAGTGCCCCCCAAGCCAGGTGGGGCGCCCCCCCACCCTAGGGTTCCCAACCCTAGGCGCATGGGATGGGCCAAGGGGGGCGCACCAGCCGACTATGGGCTGGTTCCCCTCCCCACTTAGCCCATGGGGCCCTCCGGGATGGGTGGCCCCACCCGATGGACCCCCGGGACCCTTCCGGTGGTCCCGGTACAATACCGGTGACCCTCGAAACTCTCCCGATGGCCGAAACTGCACTTCCTATATATAATTCTTCACCTCCGGACCATTCCGGAATTCCTCGTGACGTCCGGGATCTCATCCGGGACTCCGAACAACTTTCGGGTTAGTGCATATTCATATCTCTACAACCCTAGCGTCACCGAACCTTAAGTGTGTAGACCCTACGGGTTCGGGAGACATGTAGACATGACCGAGATGGCTCTCCGGTCAATAACCAACAGCGGGATCTGGATACCCATGTTGGCTCCCACATGCTCCTCGATGATCTCATCGGATGAACCACGATGTCGAGGATTCAAGCAACCCCGTATACAATTCCCTTTGTCAATCGGTACGTTACTTGCCCGAGATTCGATCGTCGGTATCCCAATACCTCGTTCAATCTCGTTACCGGCAAGTCACTTTACTCGTACCGTAATGCATGATCCCGTGACCAAACACTTGGTCACTTTGAGGTCATTGTGATGATGCATTACCGAGTGGGCCCAAAGATACCTCTCTGTCATACGGAGTGACAAATCCCAGTCTTGATCCGTGTCAACCCAACAGACACTTTCGGAAATACCCGTAGTATACCTTTATAGTCACCCAGTTACGTTGTGATGTTTGGTACACCCAAAGCACTCCTACGGTATCCGGGAGTTACACGATCTCATGGTCTAAGGAAAAGATACTTGACATTGGAAAAACTCTAGCAAACGAACTATACGATCTTGTGCTATGTTTAGGATTGGGTCTTGTCCATCACATCATTCTCCTAATGATGTGATATCGTTATCAATGACATCCAATGTCCATAGTCAGGAAACCATGACTATCTGTTGATCAACGAGCTAGTCAACTAGAGGCTTACTAGGGACATGTTGGTGTCTATGTATTCACACATGTATTACGATTTCCGGATAACACAATTATAGCATGAATAAGAGACAATTATCTTGAACAAGGAAATATAATAATAATCCTTTTATTATTAACTCTAGGGCATATTTCCAACAAAACCCTACGTCCTGCTTGATTAATATTGATGATATGGGTAGTACAAGAGTAGATCTACCACGAGATCAAAGAGGCTAAACCCTAGAATCTAGCCTATGGTATGATTGTTCTTCGTCCTGTGGACTAAAACCCTCCGATTTATATAGACACCGGAGAGGGCTAGGGTTACACAGAGTCGGTTACAATGGTAGGAGATCGACATATCCGTATCGCCAAGCTTGCCTTCCACGCCAAGAAAAGTCCCTTCCGGACACGGGACGATGTCTTCAATCTTGTATCTTCATAGTTCAGGAGCCGGCCGAAGGTATAGTCCAGCTATCCGGACACCCCCTAATCCAGGACTGCCTCACCTTCGGCACACACGACAACTACCGCACCGAGCTGGTGGACTTCGACATCGCTCGCATCGGTCTCCCATACAACGCCATCCTCGGGTACCCGGCTCTCGCTCAGTTCATGGTGGCGACTCACGTGGCTTACAACCTCATGAAGATGCCAGGGAGCAAGGGCGTCCTCACCATCAAGGGGGACACTAAGGAGGCCGTGACGGTGCTCAGGCTCGCCTTCAAGACCGCGGCAGCAGCACAACCCGCCGACGCCGGTGCCCCTGCGGCCAGGGAGGCCGTGCCCACCAAGAAGAAGCAGATGTTCACCCAAGACAAGGCGGAAACCAAGCAGGTATCGATCAGCGAGGACGGGTCTTCAGGAGCCACCTTTACCATAGGAGCCGGCCTTGACCCGGAACAAGAAGCCCTGGTGAGGTTCTTGTGCGCGAACAAGGAGATATTCGCGTGGGAGCCCAGTCAGCTGGTAGGGGTCCCGAGGGAGGTGATCCAGCTTCATCTAAGGGTATGCCCCAACATCCGCCCCATGAAGCAGCGAGCGAGACGACAGTCCACTAAGAAGTAGGCCTTCATCGTCCAAGAGACACGCAAGCTGGAAGCGGCAGGTGCCATCCGAGAGGTCCGATACCCCGAATGGCTGGCGAACCCTATTGTGGTGCCGAAAAAAGGCGGGAAGGAATGGATGTGCGTCAACTTCACAAATCTTAACAAAGCCTGCCCTCAAGACCCATTCCCACTCCCGCGCATCGACCAGATTGTTGACTCCACCGCCGAGTGTGACCTGCTGTGCTTCTTGGATGCGTTCTCAGGGTATCATCAAATCAAGATGGCGGTGGAAGATGTGGAGAAGGTGGCCTTCCTGACACCATGTGGTGTGTACTGCTACACCTGCATGCCTTTCAGGCTGCACAACACGGGCGCGACCTTTTAGTGGTTGATGCACATCGCTCTGGGGCGGCAGCTCGGGAGGAACACAGAGGCTTACGTCGATGACATAGTGGTCAAGTCTCGCGAGTCAAGGACATTGATTCAAGACTTGGAGGAGACCTTCGAGAGCCTGCGCCAAGTGAACTTGAGGCTCAACCCAGAGAAGTGCATGTTCGGTGTCCCCTCCGGCAAGCTGCTGGGATTCCTCGTATCCCACAGGGGGATCGAGGTGAACCCAAAGAAGGTCAAGGCTATCAAGGACATGAGCCCGCCGCAGACCCTCAAAGCGATGCAGAAGCTAGCGGGGCAGGTGACCGCATTAGGGCGTTTCATCTCCAAATTGGGAGAGCGCGCCTTACCATTCTTCAAGCTCATGAAGAGGAAGGGCCCGTTCGAGTGGAACCCGAAGGCCGACCGGGCCTTCTAAGACCTCAAAAAATACCTTACTAGCCCCCCAATAATGCTGGCACCACGGCCCCTCGAACCTCTGGTACTCTACCTTGCTGCCACCCCGTACTCCGCCAACGCGGCGTTGGTGGCGGTTTGGGAGGAGCGCCAAGCCAAGGGCGCGCCCCGCCAGGCCAAGGCTGAAGCAGCGCGGGGTTAGGAAGGCGCAGCAAAGGCATCAGCGGTGGAAGGCCAAGTTCAGCAGGGCGGCGTCGCAAAAGCTCCTGAGGACAGTCAGGTCTCAGGGACCCTTCCACCTCAGGATATGCCCCAACCTCCGCAGGACCCGAGCCTCGACAGCATGCTAGCCCTCGTCCAACACCCGGTGTACTTTGTCCGCACCGTACTACGGGACGCGAGAGCACGCTATCCCATGCCCCAGAAACTCCTGCTCGCACTCCTGGTGGCCTCACGCAAGCTGCGACACTACTTCCAGGGCCATCCCATCAAGGTCGTCTCAGCCTACCCACTGGAAAGGATACTTAGGAGCCCTAACTCAGCCGGAAGGGTCACAGAGTGGAACATCGAGTTGCAAGCATTCCAGTTGGAGTTCAGCACTACCAGGGTCATCAAGGGGGGCGCACTCGCTGACTTTGTGGCAGAATGGACGGATTTCCCGACACTTGAGGAAGGAGAAGACCGGTCCACCTCCTCGGGAAGTGAGGCTCCGGACGGTTGGGTCATGTATTTCGATGGCGCCTTCACACACCAGGGCGTGGGGGCTGGAGCAGTGCTCATCTCGCCCACCCAAGACAAGCTCTACTACGTCGTGCAACTCTGCTTTCAGCACGACGAGAAGGTCTCCAACAACATCACAGAATACGAAGGCCTCATACCTGGCCTGAAGGCTGCAGCGGCCCTAGGGGTGAAGCGCCTCACTGTCAGAGGCGACTCACAACTCTTCGTCAACTTCTCCAACAAGGTGATGAGCCGAAGGACGAGCATATGGAGGCCTACCTCACGGAGGTGCGCAAGATGGAGAAATAGTTCTCGGGCCTGGAGCTGCGGCACGTGTCCCGAGGCACCAACAAGGAAGTCGACGACATCGCCAGGAGAGCATCCAAGCGGCAACCGCAGGAGCCAGGCGTCTTTGAGGAGCGGCTCTTCAAGCCATCTGCCGCGCCACCTCTTTCAAGCACGACTCAGCCTTGGGAGGAGCTCCCCCAGCCTCCGGCCATGGGAGCCCCGACCTGTGGACCGACCTCCGGAGCTCAGCTGCTCTTGGCACTCGAGCCCCGGGAAGAATGCTGGACCAAGGAATTCAAGGAGTACTTAATGCATGGGACGTTTCCGGAGAAGGAAGAGGAGGCGGAGCGCGTGGCCCGGCAAGCCACGGCATACTGTATCCAAGACGGCGAGTTATATAGGAAGCGACCAAACGATGTCAAACTGCGCTGCATATCCAGCGACCAAGGAAGGGAGTTGCTGATTGACATACACGGCGGGGACTGCGGACACCACTCGTCGTCACGGACCCTCGTCGGCAAGGTGTTCCGCAGTGGATTCTACTGGCCTACAGCACTCAACGACGCAGCCGAGTTGGTGAAGTCTTGTGAAGCTTGACAGTTCCATGCCAAGCAAATCCATCAACCTGCTTAGGGCCTTCAAACTATCCCGCTCACATGGCCGTTCTGCGGTCTGGGGGCTGGATATCCTAGGCCCGTTCCCTTGGGCGCCAGGGGGCTACCGTTACCTCTACGTCGCCATCGACAAGTTCACCAAGTGGGCGGAAGTGGAAGCCGTCTGTACCATCCCAGCTGGCTCTGCTGTCAAGTTCATCAAGGGCCTCGTGAGCCACTTCGGGGTCCCCAACCGCATCATCACAGATAACGGTTCGCAGTTCACTAGAAACCTCTTCAAAACCTACTGTGCTAACCTTGGAACGCAGATCTGCTACACTTCGGTGGCCCACCCCAGGAGCAATGGTCAGGCCGAACGCACTAACGCGGAGGTCCTGAGGGGCCTCAAGACCAGGACCTTCAAGAAGAAGTTGGAGGCCTGCGGCAGGGACTGGCACGATGAGCTCCAGTCCATACTGTGGTCCATCCGGACCACCGCCACCAAGCCAACGGGAGAGACTCCATTCTTCCTTGTCTACGGAGCTGAAGCGGTCCTCCCTCAGGAGGTCAAGCATCGCCCCGCACGGGTCCTGGCATTCGACGAAACACAGCAGGACACCACGCGGGGGATGGACCTCGTGTTGGGGGAGGAACGTCGCCGCGAAGCTGCGCTACGGGCGGCGAGGTACCAGCAAGCACTGCGGCGATACCACTGCCGCAACATTCGTTCCAGGACACTCGAGACGGGTGACCTAGTCCTGAGGCGGGTCCTCTCTAGGGAAGGGCTGCATAAGCTTTCACCAATGTGGGAGGGCCTGTTCAAGGTCGTCCACATCTCCAGGCCTGGCGTTGTGCGCCTGGAGACATAAGACGGAGTACCAGTCCAAAACGCCTGGAACATCCAGCACCTCCGGAAGTTTTACCCATAAAGCAAGGCCCAGAGCCTGTGAAGCAAGGCCCAGAGCCTGAGAAGAAATGCCCAGAGCCTGTGAAGAAGGCCCGGTGCCTGTGAAGAATCGCCGCCCGTGACACTCTCACATAATAATGAGTTGGGTCTGTACACGCCCCGGAGTCTTAGGAGTGCCGGCCTTAGGCCCTGGGGCTCCCGCCCACGCCTAGTGCCAGCACTTACCTCCATGCCGGTGAGAAGACTTGAAGACTAGATTAGGTACCGGACGCGGCTTTTCATTTGCTTTCCGTATTTGGCTCCCTTTTCCTTAATCAAAATTTGCTTTTGGCATTCCTTGCTAATTTGACCCCCTCGCCTCTCACTGTGTTTTTTCGGCTCAGGTTAGACCATGTTCTCTCTCTCACATGCCTCGCGAGGGGGCTGGGTAGGTGCCCTCGCGAGCATTTTCTCCCTTCTCTGCCTTCTCGCGAGCCACCCTCGTTCGAGCCCAAAAGCTGGCGTGCCTCTCCTAGTCCCTGCCCCACGGGTACCGCGATATAAGGCGCCACGTCAGGGCCAGGGCGAATGGCAAATCCTTTAACACACTTCCTAACGAGCTTTTGCAGTTCCCGAGCAAATGCAGGCCACCAAGGCAAGATGGACGCGAGGAAATGAGTGACTCGTGAGGAAGAGGGCGTCCCGGATATACCAGGTTAAGTTATCTTTGCACGAAATAACGACACAACACAGACGGTGCCACAACGGAGGAACCATAGTTCGATACACGCCCCCCTGGGCCCAAACTGGTTACATTCTTGATGCAGGAAAAAGAGTATAACAAAAGTAGCGTTGCAGCAATCTGCGGAGGCAGACCCCTAGCGGCACCCCGAGCCTAGCCGGATCCTTCTTCGTGCTTCACGGAGGCGTGGCGACGAGATGACCCACTGCCGCCTACAAAGCGGGCGCGGCGGCTGGTCATGGCCACTGCTACTAGAGCCGTCTCTAGAGGAAGAGCCGCCGTAGCTGGACAAGACACAATCGCCATCGAGGGCAGGCTCGCCCTCATCCTCGTCGCGACCGTCCTCGAGACCGAGCACCTCCTCACCATCGTTTGCCTCAGGGCAGCACCCGGCGCGACGACCATCTTCCCCAAACACCCTCACGTAGAGGGTTGATTCGCCGTCGTACATGAAGTGGAGGGCGCACCACCGGCCCAAGCCCCGCGCGCGCGCGAATGTCTACCAACCGCGGGCCAGGGCTATGTTGCCCGCGGCGGAAGTCGCGATTGCAACCCAAGAGGCCTTGCTGCAGCAACCATCCACCTACAGCCAGAGTCCCCCTGGACCAGAGGCCGTCAGCTCGTCGGCGAAGAAGCGCGGAAGTTGGAGCCAGTTGCGGCCAGATTCTCCAACCAGATAACAAACTCCGGCGACGCTTCCACCGCGTGGAAGCGCGGACGGGGGGGGCGCCACCAAAGCATGCCTCCCCTCGTCAACTGGATCACCATGGCTGGGACGACCCCCTCCGCATGTAATGACCCCGCTCCGACAGTGGGACGCGGCAGGGGACGTGGCGTGTTTGCACGGACGGCCACGTCCGCGCTTGGGCGCCGGCGAGCCAGGTCCCTCGCGAGGGGCCTTTCCCTTCTCGGCGGCGGAGAACTTCCTTCATGGCGCCATTGGTGGCATAGCGAGCAATGGAGCGAGGAAGAAGAAGCAAGCGAGCAAGGAAGAGATGGGCAACAGGGGCTCTGCCCCCCGCCCCGTTTATAGCAAGAGAAGGCCAACCGGCACCCCCCACGATCGCAGGTAATGATGGTTTCCCTTGCATGTCGCAGGGACTCGTCAAGTCGTGCAATCGCTGAGGCAGCATGGGGGAGAGGAGACGTCCACGTCCAATCAACCGCCACGCGTCAACCGAGGCCGCAGGCTTTTGGGGCCCGTGGTGCTCCGTACTTGACCCTTGGCTTAGCTGCGAAGCCAAGCCCGAGTGCACCTTGGGCCCGGGGGCTACTGTCGGCGCTCTGGGGACGGGGGTCCCCAGACTTGCCTGCCTGCGGCCCGCTGCGTGGCTAAGTTAACAGGCCGTACGGCCCATCTTCATCAACAAGGCATCCAAGACCCTCGCGAGGGGCCAAGCCTCGCGAGGCGGACGATGCAAGACTTCCTCTGGAGTGGCCTAGTTGGGCAGGCTCACGAGGAGCGGAGATACCAAGGCGAGGCAAACCTCACGAGGCTGTCGTGACGTGAGCCATGACAATTGACACCAGGCGGGCGCCAGCATGCGCAGCGTCCTTGTTTCCTCTTTGGTGCTAAGAAGGCCTGCGTAGGCGAGGATTACCGAGGCATCAGGCAAAGGTTGTCATATCGGTGCAACAAGACCAGGACCAGAAGGACGGCAAGACGTAGGTCATCATGGAGCCCAAGACGGCGTCACCACCAGAGCCTTTGGCAGGCGAAGACCACTTCTGTCAGGATGGCTTGTACTAGCTGTCCCCCTTCAAATTAGCCCGCCGTTATTGGCTCCCTTCCCGCTCAATATTTGGGAAGAGGACCAGGGCCTCTATTAATAGGACTAGCCACCATCATAGGAAGGGGGAGACGACGGATGACAGAGAGATAGAGATAGATAGAGAGAGCAAGAAGATCATCCCCACACACACAAGTTAGCCAAGCACAAGAACACCTCAACCTCAGGAGGTTGTTCTTCCCCTTGTATTGTTCATCATCAGCCCAAGAGGCAATCCACCACCACCACATTGGAGTAGGGTATTACACCACAACGGTGGCCCGAACCAGTATAAATCTTGTGTCTTTCTGTGTTGCGAGTTCGTCGAGTTCGTCCGCAAGACCTTAGCAAGCTAGGGCGTACATCGGCGGGAGGAAAAGACTTCGCACACACCCTAGTGTCCGAACCTTAATGGTTTGCCGGAACCCTACATCCGACAAGTCGGGCCCGTGATGGCTCCCCGCGTTCCTCGACAGAGGATTCGCTAGACTCAAAGGAGATGGCTAGCATGTCTCCACCGCCCGCTCATTCTGCCTCACCCAAAGGTGATGACGAGGTGGCGTCCTAAAGGATCTTCCCAGACCAGGGGTAGATTCCAGAAGTCGTTAAGGCACCGCAGGATGACTCCTCAGCTGCCAGACACATGGGGGAAAAAGCCCCCATGGGGACTGGCAGCGGGGACTGAGTTCCCTTCGGCCCTCAGCCGGATACCATTCCGGAGACCTATACGGCTCCGGAGTCCAGCGAACGGCCTTCCCCGAAAGGAGGAGGCGTGTCTGTTCCACTGATGACCTCTATCCAACCAAAGGCATCGGACAACCTGCTGGAGGCGCTGCGAGGCGCCGCCATTGTGGATGAGCACCGTGTCCTTATGGGTACGGTGATCGAACAGGTTTAGTCCGCCAAAAGCGGACTGACCGAGGCCTACACTAGCCTTTTAACAGGCTTTGAGGTAACAATTATAGAAAAATATCACAATGTGGACAGTAGCCCCTCATGCTCTGTTCGGTGTCCAGAAAGGAAAAGCCGAACAGGGGATCAAACTAATTTTCATAGGATTCTAACATAATATGTCTATGTGAATAAGCAGGCATCGCTGCTGGCTGCTGCCGCTCATACTGCGGAGGTCTCCGACTAAAGCAGGACCTGGAGCGGACCGAGAAAGAGCTCGGCCTCGTGAAGAAGCAGCTGGAAGACAGCAAAGGTATGCAGTAACCTACATGTATGTTTAGGAAGGATGAATGGTTCATGCTGACTAAAGTGCCATGAGCTTTATTAGGAGCCACGACCGAGGTGGCGGCCCTCAAGAAGGCATTAAAGAAAGCCGAGGACAAACCGGCCAAGGAACGCACCACGCGCAAGAAGCACGAGGCCCGGGTTGGCGAGGTTGAGCAAGAGCTTCAGGACGCCGTCAAAAAGTGTGAGTCCTTGGAGCGTGATTCGAAGACGCAAGCGTCCGAACTTGTGAAGGCCCTCCAGAGCGCGCAGGAGGCTCGAGCCGAAGCCCGGAGCGCCCTTCAGGAAAACCAAGCGGCCCAGAAGATCGCGGCGGGTAAGGCTTTTGTTATGCAAAGCAAGTCTGTGAAGGAAACGTTCCTATTACTTACCCGAATTTGGAGTTCTCCAGGGGCGTTTACGGATTTTCCTATCAGATGATGCCGAGTTCTATCGGGCCGAAGAAGGGAGTTCTACGGAGAAGCTATTCTGGTCTCAATATCTTGGACCAGAACATCCGTTGTCCTTCAGCAACCAGCTGAAACAGTTGGTTGAGCCGCACAAGGCGGCCGAGCTGGCCATGAAGGAGCTTATAGTCCGACTGTGGCCTGCCGCGCCGATGCCCAGCAGCTACTTCGGACTTGTGAAGCGGCTTGTTGATGCGTGCCCACATCTTGAGGTATAAAGTGGTCGGTCTGTATCGAATGTGCACGGATGGCCTTTGCCTGCGTCAAGACGCATTGGGCAAAGATGGATGCCAAGAAGCTAATGACCGAGGGGCCACCTGAGGGCAAGGAGCACCGCCGACCCGAGTTGTATTTTGATGGTGTCCTAGAGGGATCCCGCATTGTTGCGGATCATTGTGCAAAAGACACTATCTTTGAATGAATGGATGCGAGTTCCATCTGCCTTGTATTATAAAACAAAGGGTATTATGCAATATAATGCTTTGTTATATTTTTAAATTTTTACTCCCTGTGTGGCCGTGTTGTATGAAATCCGAGGGTTAACCAGTCATCGGCTTCTGCCCCCATGTAGGTAGTACAGGGGTGTTCGGGATGGAATCTAAACAATCTTGATCCAATTAGATGGTCCTTGAAGGAGTTTGCTACCTCTTGAGCACTGCGTTGGTTTTCCCTCGAAGAGGAAACGGTGATGCAGTAAAGCAGCGTAAGTATTTCCCTCAGTTTTTGAGAACCAATGTATCAATCTAGTAGGAGACCACGCGCGAGTCACCTCGTACCTACACAAACAAATAAGAACGTCGCAACCAACGCGATAAAGGGGTTGTCAATCCCTTCACGACCACTTGCAAGAGTGAGATCTAATAGAGATAATAATAATAATATAAATATTTTTGGTATTTTTATGATATAGATTGAAAGTAGAGATTGCAAAATAAAATAGATTGGAAACTTGTATAATGGAAAATAGACCCAGGGGCCATAGGTTTCACTAGTTGCTTCTCTCAAGATAGCATAAGTATTACGGTGGGTGAACAAATTACTGTCGAGCAATTGATAGAAAAGCGAATAATTATGAGAATATCTAAGCATGATCATGTATATAGGCATCACGTCTGTCACAAGTAGACCGACTCCTCCCCGCATCTACTACTATTACTCCACACATCGACCGCTATCCAGCATGCATCTAGAGTATTAAGTTCATAAGAACAGCGTAACGCCTTAAGCAAGATTACACGATGTAGAGGGATAAACTCATTCAATATGATATAAACCCCATCTTTTTATCCTCGATGGCAACGATACAATACGTGTCGTTTCCCCTACTGTCACTGGGATCAAGCACCGCAAGATTGAACCCAAAGCTAAGCACTTATCCCATTGCAAGAAAGATCAATCTAGTAGGCCAAACCAAACTGATAATTCGAAGAGACTTGCAAAGATAAACCGATCATACATAAAAGAATTCAGAGAAGAATCAAATATTGTTCATAGATAATTACTACCTCTTGAGCACTACGTTGGATTTCCCCGAAGAGGAAGGGATGATGCAGCAAAGTAGCGTAAGTATTTCCCTCAGTTTTTGAGAACCAAGGTATCAATCCAGTAGGTGGCTACGCTCGAGTCCCTCGTACCTACACAAGAACAATAGCTTAACTCAACCAACGCGCTTAGGGGTTGTCAATCCCTTCACGGTCACTTACGAAAGTGGGATCTGATAGAGATGATAAATAATATTTTTTTGGTATTTTTGGTATAGATATGCAAAGTAAATAAAGTAAAAGCAAAGCAATAATAAAGTGATGGAGATTGATATGATGAGAAAGAGACCCGGGGGCCATAGGTTTCACTAGTGGCTTCTCTCAAGAGCATAAGTATTCTACGGTGGGTGAACAAATTACTGTTGAGCAATTGACAGAATTGAGCATAGTTATGAGAATATCTAGGTATGATCATGTATATAGGCATCACGTCCGAGACAAGTAGACCGAAACGATTCTGAATCTACTACTATTACTCCACTCATCGACCGCTATCCAGCATGCATCTAGAGTATTAAGTTAAAAACAGAGTAACGCCTTAAGCAAGATGACATGAAGTAGAGGGATAGTTTCATGCAATATGACAAAAACCCCATCTTGTTATCCTCGATGGCAACAATACCCCTTCTGTCACTGGGAAAGGACACCGCAAGATCGAACCCAAAGCTAAGCACTTCTCCCATGGCAAGAACAACCAATCTAGTAGGCCAAACCAAACTGATAATTCGAAGAGACTTGCAAAGATAACCAATCATACATAAAAGAATTCAGAGAAGATTCAAATATTATTCATAGATAGACTTGATCATAAACCCACAATTCATCAGTCTCAACAAACACACCGCAAAAAGAAGATTACATCGAATAGATCTCCACGAGAGAGGGGAGAACATTGTATTGAGATCCAAAAAGAGAGAAGAAGCCATCTAGCTACTAGCTATGGACCCGTAGGTTTGAAGTAAACTACTCACACTTCATCGGAGGGGCTTGGATGATGATGTAGAAGCCCTCCGTGACCGATGCCTCCTCCGGCAGAGCTCCCGAACAGGCCCCAAGATGGGATCTCGTGGATATAGAAAGTTGCGGTGGTGGAATTAGGTTTTTGGCTCCGTCCCCAATCGTTTGGGGGTACGTGTATATATATAGGAGGAAGAAGTATGTCGGTGGAGCTTCCAGGGGCCCACGAGGCAGGGAGCGCGCCCTAGGGGGGCGCCCCTACCCTCGTGACCACCTCGTGGATTTCTTGACGGAGGGTCCAAGTCTCCTGGATCTTATCTGATGAGAAAATCACATTTCCGAAGGTTTCATTCCATTTGGACTCCGTTTGATATTCCTTTTCTTCGAAACCCTAAAACAGGCAAAAAACAACAATTCTGGGCTGGGCCTATGGTTAATAGGTTAGTCCCAAAAATAATATAAAAGTGGAAAATAAAGACCAATAATGTCTAAATCAGTAGATAATATAGCATGGAGCAATCAAAAATCATAGATACGTTGGAGACGTATCAAGCATCCCCAAGCTTAATTCATGCTCGTCCTCGAGTAGGTAAATGATAAAAACAGAATTTTTGATGCGGAGTGCTACTTGGCATAATTCTTATGTAATTATTCTTAATTTTGGTCTGAATATTCAGATCCGAAAGATTCAAGACAAAAGTTCATATTGACATAAAAATGATAATACTTCAAGCATACTAACTAAGCAATTATGTCTTCTCAAAATAACATGGCCAAAGAAAGTTCATCCCTACAAAATCATATAATTTAGTCATGTTTCATTTTCTTCACACAAGAATGCTATCATCATGCACAACCCCGATGACAAGCCAAGCAATTGTTTCATACTTTAGTAATCTCAAACCTATAAAATTTCACGCAATATATGAGCGCGAGCCATGGACATAGCACTATGGTGGAATAGAATATAATGGAGGGGGGTTATGTGGAGAAGACAAAAAAGGAGAAAGTCTCACATCAACGAGGCTAATCAATGGGCTATGGAGATGCCCACCTATTGATGTTAATGCAAGGAGTAGGGATTGCCATGCAACGGATGCACTAGAGCTATAGATGTATGAAAGCTCAACAAAAGAAACTAGTGGGTGTGCATCCAACTTGCTTGCTCACGAAGACCTAGGGCACTTGAGGAGGCCCATTGTTGGAATATACAAGCCAAGTTCTATAATGAAAAATTTCCACTAGTATATGAAAGTGATAACATGAGAGACTATCTACTATGAAGATCATGGTGCTACTTTGAAGCACAAGTGTGGTAAAAGGATAGTAACATTGTCCCTTCTCTCTTTTTCTCTCATTTTTTGGGCCTTCTCCTTTTTTATGGCCTTTCTCTTTTTTTGGGCCTTCTCCTTTTTTATGGCCTTTCTTTTTTTTATTCCTCACTTGGGACAATGCTCTAATAATGATGATCATCACACTTCTATTTATTTACAACTCAATGATTACAACTCGATACTAGAACAAAGATGACTCTATATGAATGCCTTCGGCAGTGTACCAGGATATGCAATGAACCAAGAGTGACATGTATGAAAGAATTATGAACGGTGGCTTTGCCACAAATACTATGTCAACTACATGATCATGCTAAGAAATATGACAATGATGAACGTGTCATGATGAACAGAATGATGGAAAGTTGCATGGCAATATATCTCGGAATGGCTATGGAAATGCCATAATAGGTAGGTATGGTGGCTGTTTTGAGGAAGATATAAGGAGGTTTATGTGTGAAAGAGCGTATCATATCACGGGGTTTGGATGCACCGGTGAAGTTTGCGCCAACTCTCAATGTGAGAAAGGGCAATGCACGGTACCGAAGAGGCTAGCAAGGATGGAAGGGTGAGAGTGCGTATAATCCATGGACTCAACATTAGTCATGAAGAACTCACATACTTATTGCAAAAATCTACAAGTCAACAAAAACCTTGGCACTACGCGCATGCTCCTAGGGGGATAGATTGGTAGGAAAAGACCATCGCTCGTCCCCGACCGCCACTCATAAGGAAGACAATCAAATAACACCTCATGTTTCAAATTTGTTGCATAACGTTTACCATACATGCATGCTTCGGGACTTGCAAACCTCAACACAAGTATTTCTCAATTTCACAACTACTCAACTAGCATGACTTTGATATTATTACCTCCATATCTCAAAACAATCATCAAGCATCAAACTTTTCTTAATATTCAACACACTCATAAGAAAGTTTTATTATTAATCTTGCACACCAAGCATGTTAGAATTTTAAGCAAATTACCATGCTATTAAGACTCTCAAAATAATCTAAGTGAAGCATGAGATATCAATAGTTTCTATAAAACAAATCCACCACCGTGCTCTAAAAGATATAAGTGAAGCATGAGAGCAAAACTATAAAGCTAAAAAGATATAAGTGAAGCACATAGAGCATTCTATCAAATTCCAAATCATGTATGGCTCTCTAAAAAGGTGTGTACAGCAAGGATGATTGTGGTGAACTAATAAGGAAAGACTCAAATCATAAAAGACACTCCAAGAAAAACACATATCATGTGGTGAATAAAAATATAGCTCCAAGTAAAGTTACCGATTGAAGTAGACGAAAAAGGGGATGCCTTCCGGGGCATCCCCAAGCTTTGGCTTTTAGGTGTCCTTAGATTATCTTGGGGGTGCCATGGGCATCCCCAAGCTTAGGTTCTTGCCACTTCTTGTTCCATAATCCATCAAATCTTACCCAAAACTTGATAACTTCACAACACAAAACTTAAAGTAGAAAACTCATGAGCTCCGTTAGCGAAAGAAAACAAAAGACCACTTCAAGGTACTGTAATGAACTCATTCTTTATTTATATTGGTTTTATACCTACTGTATTCCAACTTCTCTATGGATTATAAACTATTTTACTAGCCATAGATTCATCAAAATAAGCAAACAACACACGAAAAACAGAATCTGTCAAAAACAGAACAGTCTGTAGTAATCTGTAGCTAGCACACGATCTGGAAGCCCAAAAATTCTAAAATAAATTGCTGGACGTGAGGAATTTATTTATTAATCATCTGCAAAAAAATTAACTAAATCACACTTTCCAAATAAAAATGACAGCATTTCTCGTGAGCGCTAAAGTTTCTGTTTTTTACAGAAAGTTCAACAAGACTTTCCCCAAGTCTTCCCAACGGTTCTACTTGGCACAAACACTAAAAAAACACAACCAAAATAGAGGCTAAATAATTTATTTATTACTAAACAGGAGCAAAAATCAAGTAATAAAAATAAAATTGGGTTGCCTCCCAACAAGCGCTATCGTTTAACGCCCCTAGCTAGGCATAACAAGCAAGAATAGATCTAGGTATTGCCATCTTTGGTAGGCAATCCATAAGTGGCTCTCATGATAGATTCATATGGTAATTTTATTTTCTTTCTAGGGAAGTGTTCCATGCCCTTTTTTTAATGTAAATTGAAATCTAATATTCCCTTCCTTCATATCAATAATTGCACCAACCGTTCTAAGGAAAGGTCTACCGAGAATAATAGGGCAAGAAGGATTGCAATCTATATCAAGAACGATAAAATCTGTGGGCACATAATTCCTATTAGCAACAATAAGAACATCATTAATTCTTCCCATAGGTTTCCTAATAGTGGAATCCGCAAGATGCAAGTTTAGAGAGCAATCTTCAAAATCACGGAAATCTAGTAAATCACACAAAGTTTTGGGAATAGTAGAGACACTAGCACCCAAATCACACAAAGCCTAAAACTCATAATTTTTAATTTTAATTTTAATAGTTGGTTCCCACTCATCATAAAGTTTTCTAGGGATAGAAACTTCCAATTCAAGTTTTTCTTCATAAGATTGCATCAAGGCATCAATGATATGTTTAGTAAACGCTTTATTTTGACTATAAGCATGAGGAGATTTTAGCACGGATTGCAACAAGGAAATACAATCAATCAAAGAGAAATCTTCATAGTTAAATTCCTTGAAATCCATAATAGTGGGTTTAGCAACATCTAGGGTTTTAATTTCTTCAATTCCACTTTTATCAAATTTAGCATCAAGATCAATAAATTTCGAATTCTTAGAACGCCTTCTAGGTAAAGGTGGATCATATTCAGTCCCATCATTATCAAGATTCATATTGCAAAACAAAGATTTAATAGGGGACACATCAATAACTTTTAGGTCTTCATCATTATTTTCATAGGAATCCGGTTTAGCGGCCATCTTATTGACTAAGGTAGCTTGCATATCCGAAATTTCAGCAGTTAATTTTTCAAGATCTGCAATTTGGGATCTTATACCATCAAATTCTTTAGACATATCATCGAGCTCTTTATTCATATAATTCATGAAACTTTTTTGTTCCTTAAGATCATTTCTAAAGAAATTATTATGCTCAAATTGCAAAACCATAAACTTCCTGACGTTGTTTTCGATCTCCTCTAACCTTTTAAGGTGAAGATCACTAAATCTAGGTAGAGCCATCGCGACAAACAAGCAATCCAACACACAAGCAAACAAAAAGCAAACGGCAAAAGAGGCAAATAGAGAGGGAGGATAGAGAGAGAGAGAGGGCAAATAAAACGGCAAGGGTGAAGTGGGGGAGAGGAAAACGAGAGGCAAATGGCAAATAATGTAATGTGGGAGATAGGGATTGTGATGGGTACTTGGTATGTTGACTTTTGCACAGTCTCCCCGGCAATGGCGCCGGAAATTCTTCTTTCTACCTCTTGAGCACTGCGTTGGATTTCCCTGAAGAGGAAGGGATGATGCAGCAAAGTAGCGTAAGTATTTCCCTCAGTTTTTGAGAACCAAGGTATCAATCAAGTAGGAGGCTACGCTCGAGTCCCTCGTACCTACACAAATACAATAGCTCCGCGCTTAGGGGTTGTCAATCCCTTCACAATCACTTACGAAAGTGAGATCTAATAGAGATGATAAATAATATTTTTTTTGGTATTTTTGGTATAGAGATGCAAAGTAAATAAAGTAAAAGCAAAGTAAAAGCAAAGCAATAATAAAGTGATGGAGATTGATATGATGAGAAAGAGACCCGGGGGCCATAGGTTTCACTAGTGGCTTCTCTCAAGAGCATAAGTATTCTACGGTGGGTGAAAAATTACTATTGAGCAATTGACAGAATTGAGCATAGTTATGAGAATATCTAGGTATGATCATGTATATAGGCATCACGTCCAAGACAAGTAGACCGAAACGATTCTGCATCTACTACTATTACTCCACTCATCGACCGCTATCCAGCATGCATCTAGAGTATTAAGTTAAAAAGAGAGTAACGCCTTAAGCAAGATGACATGAAGTAGAGGGATAGTTTCATGCAATATGATAAAAAACCCATCTTCTTATCCTTGATGGCAACGATACAATACGTGCCTTGCTGCCCCTTCTGTCACTGGGAAAGGACACCGCAAGATCGAACCCAAAGCCAAGCACTTCTCCCATGGCAAGAACAACCCATCTAGTAGGCCAAACTAAACTGATAATTCAAAGAGACTTGCAAAGATAACCAATCATACATAAAGGAATTCAGAGAAGATTCAAATATTATTCGTAGATAGACTTGATCATAAACCCACAATTCATCGGTCTCAACAAACACACCGCAAAAAGAAGATTACATCGAATAGATGTAGCGACCAGACCTCAAACAGTCTGATCTCTGTGCTCCGGTGTCATCCCTGGATCAGTAATGCTGACACCACACAGTACTCAGAGGATTTATAGCAGAGTAGCAATCACACACTTATTACATCGAGTGTCTCAAAAGAGAACTTATTACAATAAATATGGCTTAAGGCCATCTAATAACGATAACAGCGGAAGGCTTGGAAGATAAGTGAGTCCATCAACTCCAATGGCATCACTGAGTATAGAACCACGACCTAAAACTCCTCAATCATCGTCTGAAAAGTCTGCAACATTAACGTTGCAGCCCAAAAACGGGTCAGCACATGGAATATGCTGGCAAGGTAACACATAGAGAGTAATGAAATGCAACAGCTATACTATATGCATATTTGGCTGGTGGGAATCTCTATGGTTACAGTTTTTGCGTAAAGCCAATTTTTCCCTACTTCAAAGGAATAAATTTAATTACTATCATGGTGGTTATTAAACATTGAGAATGGTTGACAGCATTCTCAATCCCAATTAAAATAACATCATTAAACCCAACAAAATTAACTTTAGAGTAACATGTTGAGATTCACATGATAATCCAGGTACTAGATACTCAAAATGTCCATAACCGGGGACACGGCTAACCATGATTAGTTTGTTACACTCTGCAGAGGTTTGCGCACTTTTCCCCACAAGACTCGATCGCCTCCGTTGGATTTCTCGCACTACATGGTGTTTGAGAAACGGATGACCGAGACATAGTCTTTCAGAAGTGCTAGCACCTTACGATCGGGTAGACCGTACCACCTACATCCCCTACATATGCTAGTCTACCACTGTAAGAGTTCGCACAACTTAATCAACTATGCCAGAGCCCATAATGGCTTGTGGCTGCACACGGAAGTTTCTAGTATGAATAATCTCATGATCCCTTTGAGCCTGGGTGGCGGTCCAAAAGAAAAACAGGCAAGTCCTGGGATAACCAGGTGCCTCAATCCACCCAGATGTGTGTTTAGGTTGCCACCTTAGATAAACCCTTAATTAACAATCTCACATCTGTCATGGATATCACTCACCCAATCCACATCTACTAGCATAGCATGGCATAATAAGTAAACGTAGAAGTAACTCCCAAAGGTTTGATAATAAACAGGTAATAGGTACTACCTCATATACTTCCCATCCCACAATTTAATTAGATCCTAATCATGCAATGTGTGAGGATTGATCTAATGCAATAAAACTGTGTTGTAGAAAAGGGTATGATCAAAGTGTTACTTGCCTTGCTGATGATCCGCGAAACCTAGAGATTCGAAGTAACAGGCGGCGCACTCCGGGTATTCTATCGCAGACAAACAAACAAGCATACAATAAGTACTCATCTAATGCACGGGTAAAACTCAAATATAAGATCTAACCAGAAAGTTCAACTTAAGAACCCTGGTTTGCAAAAAGAATCAAATCGAACGAAGCAAAAGAAATCAAACGGCGAAAAAAACAACTTCGTTCTAGTAATCTGGATCTAAGGCAAATTTTACAGTAGCAAAAACTTGTTTAAGTTGATTATTCGGAAAGAGGGTTTCGAGATGAAACTCCAGGCGCTTGAATCGCCTGATTCCGATAAACGAGCGAAAAGTTATACTAAAACGAAAATCGGATCAAAAATCGTGATCAGAAAATAACCGCGGAAAATCCGACAAAAAAGAAAAATGACGAACAGATTTTTTTTTAAATGGCACGGAAGTCGAGGCGGCGGCGAACCTTGGGCGGCGTGCAACTCCGGCGAGTGGGTGGCGGGGCGGCTGGGGCGCGCTAGGGTTAGGGTTTCGGGGCTGGGCGGCTGGGCTCTCTCGGGCCCCGGGGCGGCGGCTTATAAAGGCCTCGGCCGGCGGTGTCCTGGCCGAGTACGGCCCAAAGTCGGTTCCGCGTTTTTTTTAAATAATTCCACTCGGAAGAAAAATAAAAAGAAATACTAAACGGACTCCAAAAATCATGAAATAAATTTCCCTGGGCTTCTAAAATCAAGCCCGAAAAAGTGAACATTTATTTGGGCCCAAACTACAACTTTGAAAAATGCGCATTTTTCCTAAATTCAAATAAAAATACCGAAAAACTCCGAAATAAATCTTATTTGATTTTTTTATTAAATCCTCAATATTTCTATATTTTGGGAAAGTCATTTTATTCCCTCTCTCATATTTTTGTAATAGAAATAATTGATGATAAAATAAATAAAATCAAATGATCCTGTTTACAAAATTTGAGGAAACTCAAATATGTAAATAACGAAATCCCCAACTCTCTCCGTGGGTCCTTGAGTTGCTTAGGATTTTCTAGGATCAAAACCAAAAGCAAAATAAAATATGATATGCATGATGACCTAATGTATAACTTTCCAAATTTAAAATTTGGGAGGTTACAAACCTACCCCCCTTAAGATGAATCTCGCCCTCGAGATTCGGGTTGGCTAGAAAATAGGTGAGGGTGGTCCTTGAGCAAATCTTCCTCTCGCTCCCAGGTGGCTTCATCCTCCGTGTGGTGGCTCCACTGAACTTTGCAAAACTTGATAACCTTGCTGCGAGTGACTCGGCTGGCAAACTCGAGAATCTTGACAGGTTTCTCCTCATAGGTCAAATTGTTATCCAACTGAATTGCTTCTAATGGCACTGTGTCTCTCAAAGGTATGTCAGCCATCTCTGCGTGACACTTCTTCAACTGAGAAACATGGAACACATCATGAACTCCTGTCAATCCTTCTGGCAATTCCAACTTGTAGGCCACTTCTCCCATACGCTCCAAAACTCGATATGGCCCTACAAATCGTGGCGCTAACTTCCCCTTAACTCCAAAGCGCTTAATCCCTCGAAGTGGGGATACTCGAAGATAAGCTCTGTCTCCAACTTCGTAAACTGTCTCCTTGCGTTTAGAATCTGCGTAGCTCTTCTGCCTGGACTGGGCTACCTTGAGCCTATCACGAATCAACTTCACCTTCTGTTCAGACTCCTTAATCAGATCTGGTCCAAACAACTGACGGTCTCCAACTTTGTCCCATGACAATGGTGTCCTGCACCTCCTTCCGTACAGAGCTTCGAAAGGTGCCATCTTCAAACTGGTCTGATAGCTATTATTGTAAGAGAACTCTGCATATGGCAATTTATCGTCCCAACTGGATCCATAATCTAGCGCACAAGCTCTCAGCATATCCTCCAAAATCTGATTGACTCTCTTAGTCTGTCCATCTGTCTGTGGATGAAAAGCTGTACTAAATTCTAGCCTAGTGCCCAAAGTCTCATGCAACTGCTTCCAGAACTTCGAGGTAAACTGGGTTCCTCTATCTGATACGATGCTCCTCGGAACTCCATGCAAACATACGATCCTGGTCATGTATATCTTTGCCAACTTAGCACTGGTGTAAGTGGTCTTTACTGGGATGAAATGAGCTACCTTCGTCAATCGATCAACTACGACCCAAATCGAGTCACAGCCTGAACGAGTCCTTGGTAATCCCGTGATAAAAATCCATGCCTAGCTTATCCCACTTCCATTCGGGTATCGGCAATGGTTGCAACAATCCTGCTGGCTTCTGATGCTCTGCCTTTACTCTCTGACATACGTCACAAACTGCTACATACTCCGCAATATCCTTCTTCATTCCGGTCCACCAGAAAATATCCTTCAAATCCAAATACATCTTGGTATTTCCTGGGTGAATCAAATACGGTGAATCATGTGCCTCTTGAAGAATCAACTTTCTGATCTCCGGGTCATTGGGTACATAAACACGGTCTTCAAACCATAGGGTGTCGTGCTCATCCTCACAAAATCCTTTAGCTTTTCCTTTGCTCAGTTTCTCCTTTATAGCGGCAATCTCTTTATCAGTTTTCTGAGCTTCTCTGATTCTATCCATCAAGGTTGACTGAATTTCCAACGCTGCTACATAGCCTCTCGGAACTATTTCCAAACATAGTTCACGAAGATTTTCTGCTAACACCTTGGGTATTTCTCCCGTCATTAACGTATTGACATGGCTCTTGCGGCTTAATGCGTCAGCTACTACATTAGCCTTCCCGGGATGATAATGCAATCTCATATCATAATCCTTGATGAGCTCCAACCATCTCCTTTGTCTGAGGTTCAACTCCTTCTGCGTGAAAATGTACTTCAAACTCTTATGATCCGTGTACACCTCACAATGGTTTCCAATGAGGAAATGTCTCCATGTCTTCAATGCATGCACTACGGCTGCTAACTCCAAATCATGCGTGGCATAATTCAATTCGTGGGGCTTCAGTTGTCTTGAGGCATACAAAACAACTCTCCCTTCCTGCATAAGCACTGCTCCAAGTCCTCGACGTGAAGCGTCGCAATACACCTCATAATCCTTGGTCTGATCTGGCAAAATCAACACTGGTGAGGTAACCAAACGGTTCTTCAACTCCTGGAAACTAGCCTCACACTCCTCAGTCCATTTGAACTTGGTATCCTTCTTCAGCAACTCCGTCATAGGTTTCGCAATCTTTGAAAAAAATTCAATAAACCTACGGTAGTATCCTGCGAGTCCAAGAAAACTCCGGATCTCTCCAACTGTTGTTGGTGCTTCCCACTTGGTCACGGTTTCAACTTTAGCGGGATCTACTGCTATACCTTCTCCGGATATAACGTGTCCGAGGAATCCTACTTCCTTCAACCAAAACTCACATTTGCTGAACTTGGCATGTAATTGATGTTCTCTGAGCTTTCCAAGTACCAAACGCAAATGCTCCTTATGCTCCTCTTCATTATTCGAATATACCAGGATATCATCAATGAACACTACGACGAACTTATCCAAAAACTCCATAAACACTTTGTTCATCATGTTCATAAAATAGGCAGGCGCGTTAGTCAGACCAAATGACATAACGGTATACTTATACAGCCCATACCTGGTGGTAAAAGCTGTCTTTGAAATATCCTGTTCTCGAATCTACAACTGGTGGTATCCTGATCGCAAATCGATCTTGGAAAACACTTTAGCTCCTTGCAATCGATCAAACAGATCATTGATCATTGGTAGCGGGTACTTGTTCTTGATTGTTACTTCGTTCAATCCTCGATAATCAACAACCATTCTTAATGTTCCATCCTTCTTCTCCACTAGAAGTACTGGTGATCCCCAAGGGGAAGAACTTGGGCGAATATATCCCTTATCCAGTAACTCCTTAATCTGCTTCTTAATTTCCACCAAATCCTTTGCTGGCATCCTATATGGTCTCTTTGATATTGGCCCAGTGCCTGGTAAAAGCTCAATCAAAAACTCAATGTCTCTATCCGGTGGCATGCCTGGCAACTCTTTGGGAAATACATCAGGAAAATTCTTTACCACTAGTACTTCCTCCTGCACAACTCCTGATAAGGAATTTACTTGTGTCCTCTTTGGCACATGCCGGGATACATACTTGATCCTTCTCCCTTCTGGTGTGGTAAGCAAAATTGACTTACTAGCACACTCAATATTCCCTTCATACTTTGATAACCAATCCATGCCTAATATCACATCCAATCCTTGAGATTCCAATACTATTAGGTCTGAGGGAAAAACATAGTTACCAATCCTTAATGGTAACCGATCACACCATAGACTTGCCACATACTCTGCTCCTCGCGAGGTTACTAACATGGGTGACCTAAGGGCTTGCGTTGGTAGGTTATACTTATCCACAAATCCCCTTGATATGTATGAATGCGATGCACCAGTATCAAAAAGAACGAGTGCAGTAAATGACTTAACCAAAAACTTACCTATTACTGCATCGGGCTGAGCTTCAACCTCCTCCACATTAACGTGGTTCACCTGTCCCCTGTTGATAGGGTTCAGCTTCTTTCCAGAGCTTCCATTGCCGTTTTGGCTTTCAGGACATTCATTTGCATAATGTCCTGGCTTCGAACACTTATAGCAAGTGACGTGGCTCAAGTCCTTCTTGGCTGGGGTTGATGGGGTGCTGCGGTTATGGCCATTGCTTCCTCCATTCCCATTACCATTCTTGGTGCCATTGTGATTGTGCGAGCTACCTACTCCATGGGTATGCTGAAAATGTCCTCCCGGTCTAGGGGTAAATCAAGGCTTCTGCTGAGCTCCTGAATTATACTTTCCTTGTCCATACTTCCTCTTGCGGTTCTCAATTTGCTGCTGCTTCCCTTCAATCATAAGAGCACGATCTACCAACTCCTGGTAGTTGTTGAAGGTGGCTACCATCAACTACATACTCAACTCATCATTCAATCCTTCCAGGAATTTCTCCTGCTTAGCTGCATCCGTAGCAACGTCATCTGGGGCATAACGTGCTAGCTTACTAACTCCTCCACATACTGGCCAACTGTCCGTCCTCCTTGGCGCAAGTTAGGAAACTCACGCTTCTTCATGGCCATTGCTCCTGCTAAAACATGGGCAGTACGAAAAGCCTGCTGAAACTGGTCCCATGTGACAGTGTCGACTGGGAAGGTGGCTGTGAAATTCTCCCACCAAGATGCTGCGGGTCCTTCTAACTGATGTGCGGAAAACTTCACCTTCTCCGCATCTGTGCATCCTGCTGTGGTCAACTCCCTAGCTATCTTGCGGAGCCAATCATCTGCTACTATCGGTTCGGTGCTACGGGAAAACACCGGCGGATTCAGCCTAAGAAAACGGGCTAAGTGGTCAATAGGTGGGGGTGGTGGATTGTTGTTGTTATTCCCCTGATTCTGATTCTGAACTAGCAACTGCATCAGGGTGTTCTGCGGCTGGATCAACTGGGTGAGCTCCGGCGGAAAGGCAAATCCGGGGTCACATCTCGGAGGCATCTGAGGGTTTAGAAAAAGATTAGATATAAGAATAGAGGGGGTCTAAAGAGAAAACACTACCCATATGCACATGAGGCAAAAGCAAACAATTCACTTCAATCAATCAAACAAGGGCATACAATCGATCTAACTATCGCAAAAGTGCTTGGACTACTATATTTACATGGTGGACTACTACTACTGATGAGGTGGTCTACTAGAAATATTCTACGGTTGTAGACTCCATGATATCTGCTCCTGCTTCATCAACATAGTCATTATTACTACTATCTTGTTCCGAGTCGGTGTCGTCAATGATGATGTAGTCTTCCGGGCTAATCTCCTTGGGTTCCTCATCTTCATCTACTGGTGTCGGGCCTCCCATAGATACTGCTAGCTTCATAGTTAGGTCGGCATTCTTATCCACCAATACTTCAATTTCTTCTTCATAATCTTCACGTGTAGCCTTGAGTTCTTCCTCCAGTTCCTTGATTCTAGTCTTAGCCTTCTGCAGATCTATCATGTCGGCGCACATCTGATTCTCCTGTCGTCGAATGTGCTGGTTTAACTCCTGGATAAAAGCTGCAATTGATCTATCTTTCCTGGTGCTGATCATCTCCCAGTGTTCATCTCGGCGCCCACAAATCTGGTAGATAGTATCCTTGAGATCCTTGCGGTAGACTTCTCCAATGCGTCCCATGGCGATGTGAGCTGCCATACTCTTTCCTAGATTCCAAGTTGGGGCATCAAAAGAAAGCTCTATGGGCTCAGTGACTGCATGAACGTCCTTCCTGGAACTTGAACTTGAATCATCCAGCGCTCTTCTTCAGGTAAAGTGGCGTTGTAGGTTCCCGTGAAGTTTGGTATTCCTATGTTCAGGTATCTAGTGACTTCCTTCAAGTGGCGTCCAAAGGGTGTATCTTCATCTGGTTGTGTGAACTTGTTCCTTGCATCCGCCATCCTAAAGAGTAGAAAAGATGAGAGGTCAGAAGAGAAGAGAGTGAGTAGTGATCTAGGTCTTTAGCTTAGTGGTCGTGTCCTACAGTCAACGTGTGCTCTGATATCATCTCTGTAGCGACCAGACCTCAAACGGTCTGATCTCTATGCTCCGGTGTCATCCCTGGATCAGTAATGCTGACACCACACAGTACTCGGAGGATTTATAGCAGAGTAGCAATCACACACTTATTACATCGAGTGTCTCAAAAGAGAACTTATTACAATAAATATGGCTTAAGGCCATCTAATAACGATAACAGCGGAAGGCTTGGAAGATAAGTGAGTCCATCAACTCCAACGGCATCACTGAGTATAGAACCATGACCTAAAACTCCTCAATCGTCGTCTGAAAAGTCTGCAACATTAATGTTGCAGCCCGAAAACGGGTCAGCACATAGAATATGCTGGCAAGGTAACACATAGAGAGTAATGAAATGCAACAGCTATACTATATGCATATTTGGCTGGTGGAAAGCTCTATGGTTACAGTTTTTCCGTAAAGCCAATTTTTCCCTACTTCAAAGGAATAAATTTAATTACTATCATGGTGGTTGTTAAACATTGAGAATGGTTGACAGCATTCTCAATCCCAATTAAAATAACATCATTAAACCCAACAAAATTAACTTTAGAGTAACATGTTGAGATTCACATGATAATCCAGGTACTAGATACTCAAGATGTCCATAACCATGATTAGTTTGTTACACTCTGCAGAGGTTTGCGCACTTTTCCCCACAAGACTCGATTGCCTCCGTTGGATTTCTCGCACTACATGGTGTTTGAGAAACGGATGACCGAGACATAGTCTTTCAGAAGCGCTAGCACCTTACGATCGGGTAGACCGTACCACCTACATCCCCTACATCTTCTAGTCTACCACTGTAAGAGTTCGCACAACTTAATCAACTATGCCAAAGCCCATAATGGCTTGTGGCTGCACACGGAAGTTTCTAGTATGAATAATCTCATGATCCCTTTGAGCCTGGGTGGCGGTCCAAAAGAAAAACAGGCAAATCCTGGGATAACCAGGTGCCTCAATCCACCCAGATGTGTGTTTAGGTTGCCACCTTAGATAAACCCTTAATTAACAATCTCACATCTGTCATGGATATCACTCACCCAATCCATGTCTACTAGCATAGCATGGCATAATAAGTAAACGTAGAAGTAACTCCCAAAGGTTTGATAATAAACAGGTAATAGGTACTACCTCATCTACTTCCCATCCCACAATTTAATTAGATCCTAATCATGCAATGTGTGAGGATTGACCTAATGCAATAAAACTGTGTTGTAGAAAAGGGTATGATCAAAGTGTTACTTGCCTTGCTGATGATCCGCGAAACCTAGAGATTCGAAGTAACAGGCGGCGCACTCCGGGTATTCTATCGCAGACAAACAAACAAGCATACAATAAGTACTCATCTAATGCACGGGTAAAACTCAAATAGAAGATCTAACCAGAAAGTTCAACTTAAGAACCCTAGTTTGCAAAAAGAATCAAATCGAACGAAGCAAAAGAAACCAAACGGCGAAAAAAACAACTTCGTTCTAGTAATCTGGATCTAAGGAAATTTTACAGTAGCAAAAACTTGTTTAAGTTGATTATTCGGAAAGAGGGTTTCGAGATGAAACTCCAGGTGCTTGAATCGCCTGATTCCGATAAACGAGCGAAAAGTTATACTAAAACGAAAATCGGATCAGAAATCGCGATCAGAAAATTACCGCGGAAAATCCGACGAAAAAGAAAAACGGCGAACATATTTTTTTTAAACGGCACGGAAGTCGAGGCGGCAGCGAACCTCGGGCGGCGTGCAACTCCGGCGAGTCGGCGGCGGCGGCGGCTGGGGCGCGCTAGGGTTAGGGTTTCGGGGCTGGGCGGCTGGGCTCTCTCGGGCCCCGGGGCGGCGGCTTATAAAGGCCTCGGCCGGCGGTGTCCTGGCCGAGTACGGCCCAAAGTCGGTTCCGCGTTTTTTTTAAATAATTCCGCTCGGAAGAAAAATAAAAAGAAATACTAAACGGACCCCAAAAATGAAATAAATTTTTCCGGGCTTCTAAAATCAAGCCCGAAAAAGTGAACATTTATTTGGGCCCAAACTACAACTTTGAAAAACGCGCATTTTTCCTAAATTCAAATAAAAATACCGAAAAACTCTGAAATAAATCATATTTGATTTTTTTATTAAATCCTCAATATTTCTATATTTTGGGAAAGTCATTTTATTCCCTCTCTCATATTTTTGTAATAGAAATAATTGATGATAAAATAAATAAAATCAAATGATCCTGTTTACAAAATTTGAGGAAACTCAAATATGTAAATAACGAAATCCCCAACTCTCTCCGTGGGTCCTTGAGTTGCTTAGGATTTTCTAGGATCAAAACCAAAAGCAAAATAAAATATGATATGCATGATGACCTAATGTATAACATTCCAAATTGAAAATTTGGGATGTTACAATAGATCTCCACGAGAGAGGGGGAGAACATTGTATTGAGATCCAAAAAGAGAGAAGAAGCCATCTAGCTACTAGCTATGCACCCGTAGGTCTGAAGTAAACTACTGACACTTCATCGAAGGGGCTTGGATGATGATGTAGAAGCCCTCCGTGATCGATGCCTCCTCCGGCGGAGCTCCGGAACAGGCCCCAAGATGGGATCTCGTGGATACAGAAAGTTGCGGCGGTGGAATTAGGTTTTTGGCTCCGTCCCCGATCGTTTGGGGGTATGTGGATATATATAGGAGGAAGAAGTACGTCGGTGGAGCTTCGAGGGGCCCATGAGGCAGGGGGCGCGCCCTAGGGGGCGCGCCCCCTACCCTCGGGACCACCTCGTGGCTTTCTTGACGGAGGGTCCAAGTCTCCTAGATCTTATCTGATGAGAAAATCACGTTTCTGAAGGTTTCATTCCGTTTGGACTCCGTTTGATATTCCTTTTCTTCGAAACCTTAAAATAGGCAAAAAACAGCAATTCTGGGCTGGGCCTCCGGTTAATAGGTTAGTCCCAAAAATAATATAAAAGTGGAAAATAAAGCCCAATAATGTCTAAAACAGTAGATAATATAGCATGGAGCAATCAAAAATTATAGATACGTTGGAGACGTATCAATAATCTGGATCATAAACCCACAATTCATCGGATCTCGACAAACACACCGCAAAAGAAGATTACATCGAATAGATCTCCAAGAGAATCGAGGAGAACTTTGTATTGACATCCAAAGAGAGAGAAGAAGCCATCTAACTACTAGCTATGGACCCAAAGGTCTGAAGTAAACTACTCACACATCACCAGAGAGGCCATGGAGTTGATGTAGAGGCCATCCGTGATCAATGCCCCCTCCAGCGGAGCTCCGGAAAAGGCCCCAAGATGGGATCTCTCGGGTACAGAGGTTGCGGAGATGGAATTAGGTTTTCGTGGTGCTCCTGGATGTTCGCGGGGTACGTGGACTTATATAGGAGGAAGAAGTAGGTCGGTGGAGCAATGAGGGGCCCACTAGGGTGGAGGGCGTGCCCAGCAGGGTAGGCGCGCCCCCCTGCCTCGTGGCATCCTCGATTGTTTCTTGACGCCCACTCCAAGTCTCCTGGATCACGTTTGTTGACAAAATCACGTTCCCGAAGGTTTCATTCCGTTTGGAGTTCGTTTGATATTCCTTTTCTATGAAACACTGAAATAGGCAAAAAAACAACAATTTGGGCTGGGCCTCCGGTTAATAGGTTAGTCCCAAAAATGATATAAAAGTGTAAAATAAAGACCATTAACATCCAAAGCAGATAATATAAAAGCATGGAGCAATCAAAAATTATAGATACGTTGGAAACGTATCAAGCATCCCCAAGCTTAATTCCTGCTCGTCCTCGAGTAGGTAAATGATAAAAAAGAATTTTTGATGTGGAATGTTTTCTAACATATTTCTCAATGTAATTTTTCTTTATTGTGGCATGAATGTTCATATCTGAAAGTTTCAAGATAAAAGTTTAATATTGACATAAAAATAATAATACTTCAAGTATACTAACTAAGAAATCATGTCTTCTCAAAATAACATGGCCAAAGAAAATTATCCCTACAAAATCATATAGTCTGGCTATGCTCTATCTTCACCACACAAAATATTTAAATCATGCACAACCCCGATGACAAGCCAAGCAATTGTTTCATACTTTTGATGTTCTCAAACTTTTTCAATCTTCACACAATATATGAGCATGAGCCATGGATATAGCACTATATGTGGAATAGAATGGTGGTTGCGGAGAAACCAAAAAGGAGAAGATAGTCTCACATCAACTAGGCGTATCAACGGGCTATGGAGATGCCCATCAATAGATATCAATGTGAGTGAGTAGGGATTGCCATGCAACGGATGCACTAGAGCTATAAGTGTATGAAAGCTCAACAAAAGAACTAAGTGGGTGTGCATCCAACTTTCTTGCTCATGAAGACCTAGGGCAATTTTGAGGAAGCCCATCACTGGAATATACAAGCCAAGTTCTATAATGTAAAATTCCCACTAGTATATAAAAGTGATAACATAGGAGACTCTCTATCATGAAGATCATGTTGCTACTTTCAAGCACAAGTGTGGAAAAAGGATAGTAGCATTGTCCCTTCTCTCTTTTTCTCTCATTTTTTATTTGGGCCTTCTTTTTTGGCCTCTTTTCTTTTCTTTTTTTTCGTCCGGAGTCTCATCCCGACTTGTGGGGGAATCATAGTCTCCATCATACTTTCCTCACTGGGACAATGCTCTAATAATGATGATCATCACACTTTAATTTACTTACAACTCAATACTTAGAACAAAATATGACTCTATGTGAATGCCTCCGGCGGTGTACCGGGATGTGCAATGATGCATGAGTGACATGTATGAAATTATGAACGGTGGCTTTGCCACAAATACGATGTCAACTACATGATCATGCAAGCAATATGACAATGATGAAGCATGTCATAATAACAGAACGGTGGAAAGTTGCATGGCAATATATCTCGGAATGGCTATGGAAATGCCATAATAGGTAGGTATATATGGTGGCTGTTTTGAGGAAGGTAAGTGGTGGGTTTATGGTACCGGCGAAAGTTGCGCGATACTAGAGAGGCTAGCAATGGTGGAAGGGTGAGAGTGCGTATAATCCATGGACTCAACATTAGTCATAAAGAACTCACATACTTATTGCAAAAATCTATTAGTTATCGAAACAAAGTATTACGCGCATGCTCCTAGGGTGATAGATTGGTAGGAAAAGACCATCGCTCGTCCCCGACCGCCACTCATAAGGAAGACAATCAATAAATAAATCATGCTCCGACTTCATCACATAACAGTTCACCATACGTGCATGCTACGGGAATCACAAACTTCAACACAAGTATTTCTCAAATTCACAACTACTCAACTAGCATGACTCTAATATCACCATCTCCATATCTCAAAACAATTATCAAGTATCAAACTTCTCATAGTATTCAATGCACTTCTATAAAAGTTTTTATATTATTCCTAAAAGCAAATTTCCATGTTGTTCTAAAGGACTCTCAAAATAATATAATTGAAGCATGAGATATCAATTATTTCTGTAAAATAAACCACCGTCGTGCTCTAAGAGATATAAGTGAAGCACCAGAGCAAAAACTATATAGCTCAAAAGATATAAGTGAAGCACATAGAGTATTCTAATAAATTTCAAATCATGTGAGTCTCTCTCAAAAGGTGTGTACAGCAAGGATGATTGTGGTAAACTAAAAAGCAAAGACTCAAATCATACAAGACACTCCAAGCAAAACACATATCATGTGGTGAATAAAAATATAGCTCCAAGTAAAGTTACCGATAGACGAAGACAAAAGAGGGGATGCCCCCAGGCTTAGGCTTTTTGGTGTCCTTGAATTTTACCTTGGGGTTCCATGGCCATCCCCAAGCTTAGTCTCTTGCCACTCCTTGTTCCATAGTCCATCAAATCTTTACCCAAAACTTGAAAACTTCACAACACAAAACTCAAAATAGAAAATCTCATGAGCTCCGTTAGCGAAAGAAAACAAAACACCACTTCAAGGTACTGTAATGAACTCATTCTTGATTTATATTGGTGTTAAACCTACTGTATTCCAACTTCTCTATGGTTTATAAACTCTTTTACTAGCCATAGATTCATCAAAATAAGCAAACAACACAAGAAAAACAGAATCTTTCAAAAACAGAACAGTCTATAGTAATCTGTAGCTAACGCAAACTTCTGGAACCCCAAAAATTCTAAAAATAAATTGCTGGATGTGAGGAATTTATCTATTAATCATCTGAAAAGAGAATTAAATAAATAGCACATTCGAAATAAAAATGGCAGTAATTCTCGTGAGCGCTAAAGTTTCTGTTCTTTTACAGCAAGATCGAAAAGACTTTCCCCAAGCCTTCCAACGGTTATACTTGGCACAAACACTAATCTATACTACTATTCAACAATAAAACAAGAACTTCTTTAAGCACACCCCACAAAGCGTACACAGATCCAATACCACCGCACGATTAGGCCCACTAAAATCAATCTAACGGTTAGCCTTAGCCTAAACCATTTTCTGTGTGCACTTAGCAATTTACATTGATTGACCGTACTCCACGTGGAGGAAAATATGAAACTCCACACCTGAGCAATTAGGAAACTAATAATCACGGGTGCATCCTATTCTAGGAAACTAAATCAGAGTGCATCCATCCTATTAGGAAACTAATCTCAGACAAATCCATCCTATTAAAAAACTTATCTCGGACGCATCCATCCTATTAGGAAGCTAATCGCGAGCCGCCTGCTGCCATCATGCACACTAGCCACGATGGGGGAAGCGCGAGGAGCTTCGTCTTCCTCCGGGAACACACGTGCTATCGCCGCCATCATCTTCTGCCTGGAGGCCAGGCACTCTTCTGCCGCTACTGCGACGACTCCATCCATGTCCAGGGCATGCTCTCCGGCAACCATCGGCATCCGCGTTGACTTCAGCTCCGTTCGTAGCACCCACGCCGACAAAGTGTCTGTTCAGTGGGTGCACGTGCATTACATATTAAATAAGAATCGTGGGGCTTCAAGCAATCTAGAATTATAGATTTGGGATTATCTTAGGTTGTCGGTTGCTGTACTAAAAATGTGTAATTATATATGGCACGTACATAAGAATGCAGCAATCTTGTCTTACAAAGTAGGATCAAGAGGGATACTGAAGAAGTCAAGATGCAGAGTCTATTTCCCATGATTACTTCTCATGTTCATGTCGGCTTCGTTGGGCTTTACTTCGTACCACCATATGCATTAAACTGGACCGTATCAAGAGGTAACGCCATCCCCTTGATTAGAATTGCCTTATTTGTGCTATTTGATCAGTGTGTGTTTTATGTATGATGTTGCTTTACCTGGAATTAAGGTGGGTTACACCTGCCTAGGCACTATCTCCAGGGATAGGTTGGAAATCAGAATATATGATTCATTCTTAGAGAAAACTTTACACGCATCACTTTAACATAATTGCATAGCAATCCAGTAAATTATGTAAGATTCAGTAGGAGGCAAGATATTGAAGATATACTGCTATTTCAGTGACATGATTCTATAGATCTAAAACGGGTCACATGACTCCGTAACTGTTGTTAGAGAATATCTCTCACTGTTCTATAAAGGTATGCAATCTCTACTGCGTTCCAATAAAGAGAATTTTATCATACAGAAGGATCCAATGAAGAAACTAATCCGGCTGAGTTCCAATAAATATATCCTTTAAAGGATCTGTCCTAATACAGCTGCTGTATATTGGTACAGAGAAATCATATAAACTGTACTCAGTCAGATTTATTTTGTTTCATGACAGAGAAACCAAATACCTTTCACTATTTTGGCACATATATTTATTCTTATATACTTGTGCAGTTCTGAATGATCCAACATATCTGCAATCATCAAACTTGAAGACATGCTGTTTAAGGCCTTATTTGCACCGCCTCTCTTTCTTTATCTGCGCGCCTCTTTCCTCCAATAATAATAATGAACAACTTTTTCCGGATCAGGTATTACACTGTTACAAATGTATGCTGAAGCTACTCCTTACGACAAGGAAAAAGAGGATGAATGCTTTCTATCTTCACTAGTTTTGTAGCATGTTCCAAATTGTTGGCTCTTTCGTATTTGAGGATTCATCATTTTTTTGTAATTTAGAAGCTAACCTGAAAGCTTGATAAGGTTAAGCTTGACAAATACTCTAGAATACTTTTCCTTCCATCTTTATTTTTCTTCATAACTCATTTCAGTTTCTATACGTACAAAGCGTCTTACATCATTGTAAGTTAGTATGGTTGCCAACACATAAACACATACAAAACCAGATAAATATTTTCTATCATGATAATTATTGGATTTCTTTTAGCCCTTTTAATTTCAATTAGTTCTTGTAAATCATCTTTATTTCATATAGAAGTCGTTGTAGTCACATATCATCTTCTATTTCCTATTATCCGTAGTAGGTAGCTATATAATTTTGGCAGTCCACACAACCAAAAAATATATATAATTTGATCCAAATTAGTACAAATATATATTTTGCTATGCAGATTAGTAGAATAAAATAAGATTCGAGAATTAAGCATCTTGAACAATATAATTGCACCGTAAGGCAGTTTATACTTTTTTTCGTGGCTACACTCGAAGAGAAGACTATACTACATGCCTATATTACTGCATTAATAAATAATTGCTGATTTGATTTAAATGAGAATATTTTCCTGCTATTACTCTATGCAGCAACATAACCACTATTGTGTCTCGCTTCTGAAAATACAATTTGAGCGACATCAAACATTGTGTATCCATTTGATTTATATTTTTAAAAACGTTTATTTTTTTATATTATGTGAATTCACCTGTTTTACGTTTGAGACGTGTGTTGCACATGCATGCTTACTAGAGTATTCTAATAAATTTCAAATCATGTGAGTCTCTCTCAAAAGGTGTGTACATCAAGGATGATTGTGGTAAACTAAAATGCAAAGACTCAAATCATACAAGACGCTCCAAGCAAAACATATATCATGTGGTGAATAAAAATATAGCTCCAAGTAAAGTTACCGATAGACGAAGACAAAAGAGGGGATGCCTTCCGGGGCATCCCGAAGCTTAGGCTTTTTGGTGTCCTTGAATTTTACCTTGGGGTGCCATGGGCATCCCCAAGATTAGGCTCTTGACACTCCTTGTTCCATAATCCATCAAATCTTTACCCAAAACTTGAAAACTTCACAACTCAAAACTCAAAATACAAAATCTAATGAGCTCTGTTAGCGAAAGAAAACAAAACACCACTTCAAGGTACTGTAATGAAATCATTCTTGATTTATATTGGTGTTAAAACTACTGTATTCCAACTTCTCTATGGTTTATAAACTCTTTTACTAGCCATAGATTCATCAAAATAAGCAAACAACACAAGAAAAACAGAATCTTTCAAAAACAGAACAGTCTGTAGTAATCTGTAGCTAACGCAAACTTCTGAAACCCCAAAAATTCTAAAATAAATTGATGGACGTGAGGAATTTATCTATTAATCATCTTAAAAGATAATTAAATAAATAGCACCTTCAAAATAAAAATGTCAGCAATTCTCGTGAGCGTTCAAGTTTCTGTTTTTTTACAGCAAGATCAAAAAGACTTACCCCAAATCTTCCCAACGGTTCTACTTGGCACAAACACTAATTAAACACAAAAAACACAACCAAAACAGAGGCTAGATAAATTATTTATTACTAAACAGGAGCAAAAAGCAAGGAATAAAAATAAAATTGGGTTGCCTCCCAACAAGCGCTATCGTTTAACGCCCCTAGCTAGGCATAAAAGCGAAGATAGATCTAGGTATTGCCATCTTTGGTAGGCAATCCATAAGTGTCTCTCATAATAGATTAATATGGTAATTTAACTTTCTTTCTAGGGAAGTGTTCCATGCCTTTCCTTAATGGAAATTGGAATTTAATATTCCCTTCCTTCATATCAATAATTGCACCAATCATTCTAAGGAAAGGTCTACCAAGAATAATGGGACATGAAGGATTGCTATCTATATCAAGAACAATGAAATCTATGGGCACATCATTCCTATTTGCAACAATAAGAACATCATTAATCCTTCACATAGGTTTCTTAGTAGTGGAATCTGCAAGATGCAAGTTTAAAGAACAATCATCAAAATCACGGAAACCTAGCAAATTACACAAAGTTTTTGGAATCGTGGAGACACTAGCACCCAAATCACACAAAGCATAACACTCATGATATTTAATTTTAATTTTATTGTAGGTTCCCACTCATCATAAAGTTTTCTAGGGATAGAAACTTCCAACTCAATTTTTTCTTCATAAGATTGCATCAAAGCATCAACGATATGTTTAGTAAAAGCTTTGTTTTGACTATAAGCATCAGGAGAATTTAGCACGGATTACAACAAGGAAATACAATCTATCAAAGAGCAATTATCATTATTAAATTCCTTGAAATCCATGATAGTGGGTTCATTGCTATTTAAAGTTTTAACCTCTTCAATCCCACTTTTAACAATTTTTGCATCAAGATCTAAAAACTCCAAATTTTTGGGACGCATTCTACCTAAAGTTGACTCATCTTCAGTCCCATCATTATCAAGATTCATATTGAAAAACAAAGATTTAGTAGGGGACACATCAATTACTTTTAGATCTTCATCTTTATTATCATGAAAACTAGAAGAACACGCTTTCACAAAGCAATCTTTCTTAGCACGCATCCTAGCGGTTCTTTCTTTGCACCCATCAATGGAAATTCTCATGGCTTTGAGAGACTCATTGATATCATGCTTAGGTGGAATAGATCTAAGTTTCAAAGAATCAACATCAAGAGAAATTCTATCCACATTCCTAGCCAACTCATCAATCTTAAGCAATTTTTCTTTAATCAAAGCATTGAAACTCTTTTGCGAAGTAATAAATTCTATAATACTAGAACCCAAATAAGAGGGCATCTTATTGTAATTTCCATAAGAATTGTTGTAGGAATTACCATAATTATTAGAGGAATTACTAGGAAACGGCCTAGGATTAAAATTACCTCTATACGCGTTGTTACCAAAATTGTTCCTACCAACAAAATTCACATCCATAGATTCATTATTATTATCAATCAAAGTAGACAAAGGCATATCATTAGGATCAGTAGGAGCACTCTTATCAGCAAAAAAATCATAAGTTCATCCATCTTTCCACTCAAAACATTAATCTCTTCAATTGCATGCACTTTTTTACTAGTATATATTTCAGTGTACCATTGAGAATAATTAACCATAATATTATCTAGGAGTTTGGTAGCTTCTCCTAAAGTGATTTCCATAAAAGTGCCTCCCGCGGCCAAATCTAAAAGATTTCTAGAAGCAAAATTCAATCCGGCATAAAATTTTTGTATAATCATCCATAAATTCAAACCATGTGTAGGGCAATTACACATCATTAATTTCATCCTCTCCCAAGATTGTGCAACATGTTCATGATCAAGTTGCATATAATTCATAATATCGTTTCTATGAGAGATGATCTTAGCGGGAGGAAATGTTGGGGAATGTAGCAGAAATACAAAATTTTCCTACGTGTCACCAAGATCTATCTATGGAGAAACCAGCAACAAGGGGAAGGAGAGTGCATCTACATACCCTTGTAGATTGCTATGCAGAAGCGTTCAAGAGAACGGGGTTGAAGGAGTCGTACTCGTTGTGATCCAAATCACCGGAGATCCTAGTGCCGAACGGACGGCACCTCCGCGTTCAACACACGTACGGAGCAGCGACGTCTCCTCCTTCTTGATCCAGCAAGGGGGAAGGAGAGGTTGATGGAGATCCAGCAGCACGATGGCGTGGTGGTGGAAGTAGCGATTCCAACAGGGCTTCGCCAAGCGCTGCGGGAGGAGGGAGATGTGTCATGGGAGGGAGAGGGAGGCGCCAGGGCTTAGGTGCGGCTGCCCTCCCTTCCCCCCACTATATATAGGGCCAAGGGAGAGGGGGGGTGCAGCCTTGGCCCTTCCTCCAAGGAAGGGTGCGGCCAGGGAGGAGTCCATCCTCCCCAAGGCACCTAGGAGGTGCCTTCCCCCTTTAGGACTCTTTCTTTCCCTTATCTCTTGGCGCATGGGCCTCTTGGGGCTGGTGCCCTTGGCCCATATAGGCCAAGGCGCACACTCCTACAGCCCATGTGGCCCCCTGGGGCAGGTGGACCCCCTTGGTGGACCCCCGGACCCCTTTCGGCACTCCCGGTACAATACCGATAATGCGCGAAACTTTTCCGGCGACCAAAACAAGACTTCCCATATATAAATCTTTACCTCCGGACCATTCCGGAACTCCTCGTGACGTCCGGGATCTCATCTGGGACTCCAAACAACTTTCGGGTTACCGCATACTAATATCTCTATAACCCTAGCGTCACCGAACCTTAAGTGTGTAGACCCTACGGGTTCGGGAGACATGCAGACATGACCGAGATGACTCTCCGGTCAATAACCAACAGCGGGATCTGGATACCCATGTTGGCTCCCACATGTTCCACGATGATCTCATCGGATGAACCACGATGTCAAGGACTTAATCAATCCCGTATACAATTCCCTTTGTCTAGCGGTACGATACTTGCCCGAGATTCGATCGTCGGTATCCCGATACTTTGTTCAATCTCGTTACCGGCAAGTCTCTTTACTCGTTTTGTAACACATCATCCCGTGATCAACTCCTTGATCACATTGTGCACATTATGATGATGTCCTACCGAGTGGGCCCAGAGATACCTCTCCGTTTACACGGAGTGACAAATCCCAGTCTTGATTCGTGCCAACCCAACAGACACTTTCGGAGATGCATGTGTGTTGCTGCGTGTGTGTGTGCGTGTGTGTGTGCACGTGCGCGTGCGTGTTGTTGCGTGTGTGTGTGTGTGCGTGCGTGTGTGTTGGTGCATGTGTATGTGTTGCTGCGTGTGTGATTCTGCCCTTGCACTGGTATTGTGTGTGTGCGCTATTGCCCTCCACACACATACCACATGAGGGGCAAAAGAGTCTTTTCAGGTGTCATTTAGGCTCAAAATGAACGAAAATGTCATATAGGGAATAAAATTTAGAACTTGTGTCAAATAAGGAAGAATTTTTTTTCCAGTGCCAAATAAGGAAGCAGATTTTAAGATAGTGTCAAATAAGGAATTCTCTCAATACAATTCTAGCATGGATAATAAATGATTATCATGAACAAGGAAATATAATAATAACTAATTTATTATTGCCTCTAGGGCATATTTCCAACAGTCTCCCACTTGCACTAGAGTCAATAATCCAGTTCACATCGATATGTGATTAACACTCAAGGTCACATCCCCATGTGACTAACACCCAAAGAGTTTACTAGAGTCAATAATCTAGTTCACATTACCATGTGATTAACACTCGATGAGTTCTGGGTTTGAACATGTTATGCTTGTGAGAGATGTTATAGTCAACGGGTCTGAATCTTTCAGATCCGTATGTACTTCGCAAATCTCTATGTCATCTTGTAGATGCAGCTACTACGCTATATTTGGAGCCATTTCAAATAACTGTTCTACTTGGAACTATTCTAAATTTTTTTTCTCCATTATACGTATCCAGTATCTCTACTCAGAGCTATCCGGATAGGTGTTAAGCTTGCATCGACGTAACTCTTTACGTCGAACTCTTTATCACCTCCATAACCGAGAAACATATCCTTATTCCTCTAAGGATAATTTAGACCGCTATCTGGTGATCTACTCCTAGATTACCTTTGTACCCTCTTGCCAGATATGTGGCAAGGCACACATCAGGTGCGGTACTCAGCATGGCATACCATATAGAGCCTATGTCAAAAGCATAGGGGACGACCTTCGTCCTTCCTCTTTCTTCTGCCGTGGTCGAGCTTTAAGTCTTAACTTCATACCTTACAACTCAGGCAAGAACTCCTTCTTTGGCTGATCCATCTTGAACACCTTCAAGATCATGTCAAGGTATGTGCTCATTTGAAAGTACCATTAAGCGTTTTGATCTATCCTTATAGATCTTGATGCTCAATGTTCAAGTAGCTTAATCCAGGCTTTCCATTGAAAAACACTTTCCAAATAACCCTATATGCTTTCCAGAAATTCTACGTCATTTCTGATTAACAACATGTCAACAACATATATTCATCAGAAATTCTATAGTGCTCCCACTCACTTCTTTGGAAATACAAGTTTCTCATAAACTTTGTATACACCCAAAATCTTTGATCATCTCATCAAAGCATACATTCCAACTCCGAGATGCTTACTCCAGTCCTTAGAAGGATTGCTGGAGCATTGCATACTTATTAGCATCTTTCAGGATTGATAAAACCTTCCGGTTGTATCACATACAACCTTTCCTCAAGAAAATCATTGAGAAAACAATGTTTTTGACATCCTATCTGCAAGATTTCATAAACAATGCAGTAATCGCTAATATAATTCCAACAGACTCTTAGCATCGCTACGAGTGAGAAACTCTCATCGTAGTCAACTCCTTGAACTTGTCGGAAAACATCTTAACGACAAGTCGAGCTTTCTTGATGGTGATACTTACCATCATTGTCCGTCTTCCTTTTAAAATCCATCTGTACTCAACAGCCTTACGACCATCGAGCCGTTCTGCCAAATTCTACACTTTGTTTTCATACATGGATCCTCTCTCGGATTTTATGGCCTCGAGCCATTTATCGGAATCCGGGCCCACCATCGCTTCTCCATAGCTCGTAGGTTCATTGTTGTCTAGCAACATGACTTCCAAGACAGGATTACGTACCACTCTGAAGTAGTACTCATCCTTGTCATCCCATGAGGTTTGGTAGTGACTTGATCTGAAGTTTCATGATCACTATCATAAGCTTCCACTTCAATTGGTGTAGGTGCCACAGGAACAACTTCCTGTGCCCTGCCACACACTAGTTGAAGAGACGGTTCAACAACCTCATCAAGTCTCCACCATCCTCCCACTCAATTCTTTCGAGAGAAACTTTTCCTCGGGAAAGGACCTGATTCTAGAAACAATCCCTTATTGCTTTCGGATCTGAGACAGGAGGTATACCCAACTGTTTTGGGTGTCGTATGAAGATGCATTTATCCGCTTTGGGTTCGAGCTTATCAGCCTGAAACCTTTTTCACATAAGCGTCGCAGCCCCGAACTTTTAAGAAATGACAGCTTAGGTTTCTCTAAACCATAGTTCATACGGTGTCATCTCATCGGAATTACGTGGTGCCCTATTTAAAGTGAATGTGGTTGTCTTTAATGCCTAACCCATAAACTATCGTGGTAATTCGATAAGAGACATCATGGTATGCATCATATCCAATAGGGTGCAGTTATGATGTTCGGACACACCATCACACTATGGTGTTCCAGGCTGTATTAGTTGTGAAAAAATTTCCACAATGTCTTAATTCTGTGCCAAACTCGTAATTCAGATATTCATCTCTATGATCATATCATAGATATTTTATCCTCTTGTCATGACGATCTTTCAACTTCACCCTGAAATTACTTGAACCTTTCAATAATTCAGACTCGTGATTCATCAAGTAAATATACTCAACATCTATTCAAATCATCTGTGAAGTAAGAACATAACGATATCCACTACATGCCTTAGCACTCATTGGATTTGCATGGAGTTTCTTCATGCATATACACCAATAGACATGGTTCCCATGTCTCAAACTTTTCAAAACGAGTGAGCCCAAAGATCCATCAACATGGAGCTTCTTCATGCGTTTTATACCGATATGACTTACGTGGCAGTGCCACAAGTAGGTGGTACTATCATTACTATCTTTTGGCATGAACATGTGTATCACTACGATCAAGATTCAATAAACCATTCATTTTAGGTGTAAGACCATTGAAGGTATTATTCAAATAAACAGAGTGACCATTATTCTCTTTAAATGAATAACCGTATTGCGATAGACATAATCCAATCATGCCTATGCTCAACGCAAACACCAATCTCGATGGTAGAGGGAGCGTACGATATTTGATCAACCTTGGAAATACTTCCAACACATATCGTCATCTCACCTTTAGCTAGTCTCCGTTTATTCCGTAGATTTTATTTCGAGTTACTAACACTTAGCAACCGAACCGGTATCTAATACCTGGTGCTACTAGGAGTACTAGTAAAGTACACATTAACATAATACATCCAATATACTTCTATCGACCTTGCGAACCTTCTTATCTACCATGTATCTAGGGTAATTCTGCTCCAGTGGCTGTTCCCTTTATTACAGAAGCACTTAGTCTCGGGTTTGGGTTCAACCTTGGGTTTCTTCACTAGAGCAGCAGCTGATTTGCCGTTTCATGAAGCATCCCTTTTTGCCCTTGCCCTTCTTGAAACTAGTGGTTTCACCAACCATCAACAATTGATGTTCCTTCTTGATCTCTAATTTTGTGGTGTCAAACATCGCGAATATCTCATGGATCATCATATATGTCCCTGATATATTATAGTTCATCACGAAGCTCAAGCAGCTTGGTGGTAATGACTTCGGAGAACCATCACTATTTCATCTGGAAGATCAACTCCCACTCGATTCAAGCGATTGTTGTACTCAGACAACCTGAGCACAAGTTCAACAATTGAGCTTTTCTCCCTTAGTTTGCAGGCTAAGAAAATCGTCGAAGGTCTTATACCTCTTGACGTGGGCACGAGCCTGAAATCCCAATTTCAGCCCTCGAAACATCTCATATGTTTCGCGACGTTTCAAAACGTCTTCGGTGCCTCAACTCTAAGCCGTTTAACTGAACTATCACATAGTTATCAAAATGTGTATGTCAGATGTTCGCAACATCCATAGACAACGTTCGAGGTTCAGCACACTGAGCGGTGCATTAAGGACATAAGCCTTCTATGAAGCAATGAGGACAAACCTCAGTTTACGGACCTAGTCCGCATAATTACTACTATCAACTTTCAACTAAATTTTCTCTAGGAACATATCTAAATAGTAGAACTGAAGCGCGAGCTACGACATAATTTGCGAAGACCTTTTGACTATGTTCAGGATAATTAAGTTCATCTTGTGAACTCCCACTCAGATAGACATCCCTCTAGTCATCTAAGTGATTACATGATCCGAGTCAACTAGGCCGTGTCCGATCATCACGTGAGACGGACTAGTCATCATCGGTGAACATCTTCATGTTGATCGTATCTACCATACGGCTCATGCTCGACCTTTCGGTCTCTTGTGTTCCGAGGCCATGTCTGTACATGCTAGGCTCGTCAAGTCAACCTAAGTGTTTCGCGTGTGTAAATCTGTCTTACACCCGTTGTATGTGAACGTTAGAATCTAACACCCGATCATCACGTGGTGCTTCAAAACAACGAACTGTCGCAACGGTGCACAGTTAGGGGGAACACTTTCTTGAAATTATTATGAGGGATCATCTTATTTACTACCGTCGTTCTAAGTAAACAAGATGCATAAACATGATAAACATCACATGCAATCAAATAGTGACATGATATGGCCATCATCACTTTGCTCCTCTTGATCTCCATCTTCGGGGCTCCATGATCATCATCGTCACCGGCATGACACCATGATCTCCATCATCATGATCTCTATCATCGTGTCTTCATGAAGTTGTCTTGTCAACTATTACTTCTACTACTACAGCTAACGGTTAGCAATAAAGTAAAGTAATTACATGACGTTTATGTTGACACGCAGGTCAAAAATAAATTAAGACCACTCCTATGGCTCCTGCCGGTTGTCATACTCATCGACATGCAAGTCGTGATTCCTATTACAAGAACATGATCAATCTCATACATCACATATATCATTCATCACATCCTTTTGGCCATATCACATCACATAGCATACCCTGCAAAAACAAGTTAGACGTCCTCTAATTGTTGTTTGCATGTTTTACGTGGCTGCTATGGGTTTCTAGCAAGAACGTTTATTACCTACGCAAAAACCACAACGTGATATGCCAATTGCTATTTACCCTTCATAAGGACCCTTTTCATCGAATCCGATCCGACTAAAGTGGGAGAGACAGACACCCGCTAGCCACCTTATGCAACTAGTGCATGTCAGTCGGTGGAACCAGTCTCACGTAAGAGTATGTGTAAGGTCGGTCCGGGCCGCTTCATCCCACAATGCCACCGAATCAAGATTGGACTAGTAACGGTAAGCATATTGAACAAAATCAACGCCCACAACTACTTTGTGTTCTACTCGTGCATAGAAACTACGCATAGACCTAGCTCATGATGCCACTGTTGGGGAACGTAGCAGAAATTCAAAATTTTCCTACGTGTCACCAAGATCTATCTATGGAGAAACCAGCAACAAGGGGAAGGAGAGTGCATCTACATACCCTTGTAGATCGCTATGCGGAAGCATTCAAGAGAACGGGGTTGAAGGAGTCGTACTCGTCGTGATCCAAATCACCGGAGATCCTAGTGCCGAACGGACGGCACCTCCGCGTTCAACACACGTACGGAGCAGCGACGTCTCCTCCTTCTTGATCCAGCAAGGGGGAAGGAGAGCTTGATGGATATCCAGCAGCACGACAGCGTGGTGGTGGAAGTAGCGGGATTCCAACAGGGCTTCGCCAAGCGCTGCGGGAGGAGGGAGATGTGTCATGGGAGGGAGAGGGAGGCGCCAGGGCTTAGGTGCGGCTGCCCTCCCTTCCCCCCACTATATATAGGGCCAAGGGAGATGGGGGGTGCAGCCTTGGCCCTTCCTCCAAGGAAGGGTGCGGCCAGGGAGGAGTCCATCCTCCCCAAGGCACCTAGGAGGTGCCTTCCCCCTTTAGGACTCTTTCTTTCCCTTATCTCTTGGCGCAGGGGCCTCTTGGGGCTGGTGCCCTTGGCCCATATAGGCCAAGGCGCACACCCCTACAGCCCATGTGGCCCCCCGGGGCAGGTGGACCCCCTTGATGGACCCCCGGACCCCTTTCGGCACTCCCGGTACAATACCGATAATGCGCGAAACTTTTCCGGCGACCAAAACAAGACTTCCCATATATAAATCTTTACCTCCGGACCATTCCGGAACTCCTCGTGACGTCTGGGATCTCATCCGGGACTCTAAACAACTTTCGGGTTACCGCATACTAATATCTCTATAACCCTAGCGTCACCGAACCTTAAGTGTGTAGACCCTACGGGTTCGGGAGACATGCAGACATGACCGAGATGACTCTCCGGTCAATAACCAACAGCGGGATCTGGATACCCATGTTGGCTCCCACATGTTCCACGATGATCTCATCGGATGAACCACGATGTCAAGGACTTAATCAATCCCGTATACAATTCCCTTTGTCTAGCGGTACGATACTTGCCCGAGATTCGATCGTCGGTATCCCGATACTTTGTTCAATCTCGTTACCGGCAAGTCTGTTTACTCGTTTCGTAACACATCATCCCGTGATCAACTCCTTGATCACATTGTGCACATTATGATGATGTCCTACCGAGTGGGCCCAGAGATACCTCTCCATTTACACGGAGTGACAAATCCCAGTCTCGATTCGTGCCAACCCAGCAGACACTTTCGGAGATACCTGTAGTTTACCTTTATAGCCACCCAATTACGTTGTGACGTTTGGCACACCCAAAGCACTCCTACGGTATCCGGGAGTTGCACAATCTCATGGTCTAAGGAAATGATACTTGACATTAGAAAAGCTTTAGCATACGAACTACATGATCTTGTGCTAGGCTTAGGATTGGGTCTTTGTCCATCACATCATTCTCCTAATGATGTGATCCCGTTATCAATGACATCCAATGTCCATGGTCAGGAAACCGTAACCATCTATTGATCAACGAGCTAGTCAACTAGAGGCTTACTAGGGACATGGTGTTGTCTATGTATCCACACCTGTATCTGAGTTTCCTATCAATACAATTCTAGCATGGATAATAAACGATTATCATGAACAAGGAAATATAATAATAACTAATGTATTATTGCCTCTAGGGCATATTTCCAACAGGAAAATACTTAGAGATAAAAGCATCTTTGCACTTATTCCATGAATCAATACTATTTTTAGGCAAAGACGAAAACCAAGCTTTAGCATGAACTCTAAGAGAAAACGGAAATAGCTTAAGTTTAACAATATCATTATCCACATCTTTCATCTTTTGCATATCACAAAAATCAACAAAGTTGTTTATATGGGTAGCGGCATCTTCACTAGGAAGGCCAAAGAACGGATCTTTCATGACAAGATTCAGCAAAGCAGTATTAATTTCACAAGATTCAACATCGGTAAGAGGAGCAATCAGAGTGCTAATAAAATCATTATTGTTGGTATTGGCAAAGTCACATAATTTAGTATTATCTTGAGCCATCGTGACAAACAAGCAATCCAACACACAAGCAAACAAGAAACAGGCAAAAGGCAAATAGAAAAAGAGAAGGGGAACGGAAAAAGAGGGCGAATAAAACGGCAAGGGTGAAGTGGGGGAGAGGAAAACAAGAGGTAAATGGCAAATAATGTAATGCGGAGGATAAGAGTTGTGATGGGTACTTGGTATGTCTTGACTTGGCGTAGATCTCCCCGGCAACAGCGCTAGAAATCCTAGTTGTCGGGAGATCAAATCTTGACTTGACTTTGCATAAGCCTCCCCGGCAACGGCGCCAGAAAGACTTCTTGCTACCTCTTGAGCACTACGTTGGTTTTCCCTTGAAGAGGAAAGGGTGATGTAGTAAAGCAGCGTAAAGAACCTCGCAACCTACGCGATAAAGGGGTTGTCAATCCCTTCACGACCACTTGCAAGAGTGAGATCTGATAGAGATAATAATAATAAGATAAATATTTTTGGTATTTTTATGATATAGATTGAAAGTAAAGATTGCAAAATAAAATAGATTGGAAACTTATATAATGGAAAATAGACCCGGGGGCCATAGGTTTCACTAGTGGCTTCTCTCAAGATAGCATAAGTATTACGGTGGGTGAACAAATTACTATCGAGCAATTGATAGAAAAGCAAATAATTATGAGAATATCTAGGCATGATCATGTACATAGGCATCATGTCCGTGACAAGTAGACCGACTCCTGCTTGCATCTACTACTATTACTCCACACATCGACCACTATCCAACATGCATCTAGAGTATTAAGTTCATAAGAACAGAGTAATGCCTTAAGCAAGATGACATGATGTAGAGGGATAAACTCATGCAATATGATATAAACCCCATATTTTTATCCCCGATGGAAACAATACAATACGTGTTGTTTCCCCTACTGTCACTGGGATCGAGCACCGCAAGATTGAACCCAAAGCTAAGCACTTCTCCCATTGCAAGAACGATCAATCTAGTAGGCCAAACCAAACTGATAATTCGAAGAGACTTGCAAAGATAAACCAATCATACATAAAAGAATTCAGAGAAGAATCAAATGTTGTTCATAGATAATCAGGATCATAAACCCACAATTCATCGGATCTCGACAAACACACCGCAAAAAAAGATTACATCGAATAGATCTCCAAGAGAATCGAGGAGAACTTTGTATTGAGATCCAAAGAGATAGAAGAAGCCATCTAGCTACTAGCTATGGACCCGAAGGTCTGAAGTAAACTACTCACACATCACCAGAGAGGCCACAGAGTTTATGTAGAGGCCCTCCGTGATCAATGCCCCTCCGGCGGAGCTCCGAAAAAGGCCCCAAGATGGGATCTCTCGGGTACGGAAAGGTTGCGGTGGTGGAATTAGGTTTTCGTGGTGTTCCTGGATTTTTGCAGGGTACGTGGACTTATATAAGAGGAAGAAGTAGGTCGGTGGAGCAACGACGGGCCCATGAGGGTCGAGGGTGCGCCCAGGGGGGTAGGCGCACCCCCTACCTCGTGGCCTCCTTGATTGTTTCTTGATCCCACTCCAAGTCTCCTGGATCACGTTTGTTGAGAAAATCACGTTCCCGAAGGTTTCATTCTGTTTGGAATTCGTTTGATATTCCTTTTCTACGAAACACTAAAATAGGCAAAAAAAAACAGCAATTTGGGCTAGGCCTCCGGTTAATAGGTTAGTCCCAAAAATGATATAAAAGTGTAAAATAAAGCCCATTAACATCCAAAATAGATAATATAATAGCATGGAGCAATCAAAAGTTATAGATACATTGGAGACGTATTAGAGTTGTTTAGTGCAACGAACCAGGCAACCAAACTATGCGGCTCTAACGCCCTCACTTAGCCATAGGAGTGCGACAATAAAAACATGGGCGCAGCCCCTAGTATCCGAACTAGAGTGCTATAAGCGTCTGATCGGGAAGTACCAATCCTTCGCGTAATGCGGAAGAAATCTCCAACGATTTGCATCCTCCGAACAGCTGACCGGCTCTTGCCGCATCATGACAGTCAGTTTTCGGCTTTCTCTACTGAGGTGCTCCTTTGGATAAACCAAGGCACAATCGCAGTAGTTCTCCCTTTAATACCTTAGCCGATGTAGCAGAATGTAAGGTAGCAAGCACAGGACCCGGGCAACCCAACTATTGACCAAAGACATGATTCGGAGCCAATGCATATAATGATAAATTCGGGGTGCCGAACTATACTTATAAAAAGTGTTCGGACTTTTGTTGCCATAATGTGGGGTGCTATGAAGCCCCTGGCCAACATCGAGCATACCAAAGTGTACGGGTGCTACCTGATATTATCCTTAGGGGAGCTGAAAAAAGAGAAAGAAGAAAGAAAACAGAAAGGGTGCAAAAAAGCTGGAGTCCTACAGTTCCAGCCGCAAACTGTTCTCATTATATTTAATTAGTACGTCAAGGCGCATTGATACAGGTAGCACGATAAGCAACAGGCTATTTGACATGCCGAAACCAAGGGAGAGCTGCTTGTGGGTCCTGAAAAACAGGTAAAGTTGTCGTTAACGGAATCACCTAAAAAGTCTCCCATACGTCTGTGTTTCTCGCCGTCTTGGTGTGTTTATCCTTCAAGAGGACCGAGGACCAGGCCATCAGATGGTGCATGTGGGATTGAGATCTGAAAAGGAAAACAAGTAAAAATGAAAGTATATGTGTATCCGACGTTGGTTGAGCCGTACTACGGACCACGAGCTAGCTATGCCTCCGTCGATGCCCATGGGATTTTGAGCGCGTAGTTATGTACATGCGGCACAAATGCTACCACTTGATCAGAACTGCGATGGAGGCCGAATTGCTAGTCGACCTCCTGACGAGCTGAGCTCTCCTGTCGTAGAGTAGTTTGGACCCTCTTAACGGTGTTCGTGGGCTCGGCAGCCGAGTTAAGGTGCTGCTTGAGAAGGCCGCTCTGTACTTCTGCTGCTAAGGCAGCTGTGTGCTCTTTTGTACGGAGGGAGCATTCTGTATTTCCGTTGACTGTTATGACACCGCGTGGACCGGGCATCTTGAGCTTGAGATAAACGTAGTGTCGTACCACGTTGAATTGAGCGAGCGCAGTTCGTCCGTGCAGTGCGTGATAGCTGCTGCGAAATGGGACGATATCGAGGATTACCTCCTTGCTTCGGAAGTTCTCCGGAGATCCGAAGACAACCTCGAGTGTGATTGAGCCCGTACAGCGGGCCTCTACGCCTGGTATGACTCCTTTAAAGGTAGTCCTCGTGGGCTTGATCCTTGATGGGTTAATGCCCATTTTTCGCACTGTATCCTGATAGAGCAGATTAAGGCTGCTACCTCCGTCCATAAGGACGTGAGTCGGGTGGAACCCATCAATTATTGGGTCTAAGACCAGTGCGGCTGAGCTACCGTGCCGGATACTGGTCGGATGATCCCATGCGATCAAAAGTGATCGGGCATGAAGACCATGGATTAAACTTTGGGGCGACTGGCTCTATCATGTAGACGTCCCTGAGCGCGTGCTTGCGCTCCCTCTTGGGGATGTGGGTAGCATATATCATGTTCACCGTTTTGACCTGACGGGGAAACTTCTTCTGTCCCCCTGTGTTTGGTTGCTGGGGCTCTTCGTCATCGTCCTCTCTTTGCGATACCTTTTCCCTATTCTCGGCGTTTAATTTACCGGTCTGTTTAAAAACCTAGCAATCTCTATTTGTATGATTGGGTGGCTTGTCTGGGGTGCCATGAATCTGGCACGGACGATCGAGTATGCGGTCCAAGCTGGATGGGCCAGAATTGTTCTTTTGGAATGGCTTCTTCCGCTGACCGGACTTAGGGCTCATGAATCCGGCATTGATTGTCGTGTCCTTGGTGTTATCATTGTTGTTTCAACGCTTGTATATGTTGCGTCGAGACTTGTCTTTGCTAGTTTTAGCTTCAGGGGTGCCGGCGTCGCTTGCATTGTTTTTGCTACGGGCCAACCAACTGTCCTCGCCCGCACAAAAGTGGGTCATGAGTGCCGTGAGAGCTGCCATGGATTTTGTCTTTTCTTGGCCGAGGTGGCGAGCGAGCCATTTGTCACGGATGCTAGGTTTGAAGGCTGTTAGGGCTTCGGCATCCGGACAATCGACAATTTGGTTCTTTTTAGTTAAGAACCTAGTCCAGAATTTCCTGGCGGACTCTTCGGGCTGTTGAACTATATGGCTTAAGTCATCAGTGTCTGGGGGTCGAACATATGTACCTTGGAAGTTATCAAGGAAAGCCTCTTCCAGGTCCTCCCAGCTGCCAATAGAATTTGTAGCCAGACTGTTGAGCCAGTGCTGAGCTGGCCCTTTTAGTTTTAAAGGGAGGTATTTGATGGCGTGGAGGTCGTCGCTGCGGGCCATATGAATGTGGAGAATGAAGTCTTCGATCCACACCGCGGGGTCCTTGGTTCCATCGTATGATTCTATATTCACAGGTTTGAACCCTTCTGGGAATTCATGATCCAGGACCTCGTCAGTGAAGCAATGAGGGTGCGCGGCGCCACTATATCGGGTCGTATCGTGATGTAGCTCGGATGGAGTCTGTCAGTGGGTTTTTGGCCCGTGCGTGACTATGTTTGTCATGTCCGAATAGGTGGCCGTAGTCGCGTGTCGAGGCACGCCCTCGCGATCCGTAGATTGATCTAGTGTGTCCTGGTTTATTGTTCGTGGTTTGCCGGAGGTCATATGTATGCCCCTGGGCTGTTTTACCTCTGCCTGTGCGCTGGGGCGGGGCTGGCTGGTGTTCGGCGTGAGTTGCCGTTTTGTCTCGACCACGTGGTGGTCGGTCAGCTGCATTGTACGATGGAGGTATGTAGTTCGGCGCCTCCTCATCAAACTGAGGTAGCAGTTTGCGCTTTGGGTAGATTTTGGTTGGGCGCTTGAGGCTGTACTCTTCGGCTGCTAGGACATCAGTCCATTTATCATTTAGCAGATCTTGGTCAGCTTGAAGCTGCCGTTGCTTCTTTTTCAGGCTCCGTGCAGTGGCAATTAGCTGGCGCTTGAAGCACTCCTGCTCAAGGGGTTCCTCAGGCACGATGAAATCCTTGGTGCCGAGGCTCACCTCGTCTTCAGAGAGCGGAAGGTAATTATTGTCCTCCGAATCTTTGTGCGTGGCCTGTTTCCCGGGGCTAACATGCTCGCCTTCCCGTTCGTCTTGTTCGTTAGCTGTATCGACGGGGTCTTCGTTGTCTTAGGCACCTTCTAGAGTGTTGTCTTCTCCTGGGCCGGTACTACAGTCTTTGCTGCGGCGTGACTTAGAGCGGGTTGAAAACAAAATTCTCGTCTATCAGCACCTAGTTCGAGCCGGATATAGTTCGGCTGTGAGTCCTCTGTCAAGGATAGGTTCTTTAACGAGCTTAACACATCGCCCAAAGGCGAGTGCTGTAAGATGTCCGCGGTGCTGAATTCGAAGATCGATAAACGATCAAGCTCGGCGTCCGCGGGCTCACGTGGTTCGGAACTCACGGCCGAATCAAGTCTGTATGCGGCTCCAACACCGTGGAATCTGTCGCATCCGTAGTGGGGTTGATCCTCCCGTCCTTGGGTGGCGCAGCTTGCTCCGGATCTAATGCCAGAGTGGTTACAGGAGCGATCTCCTGGATGCAGCCTAATGATAGATTTAGGTCATGATCATCGGGGTGGCTGGGAGCGGCTACCGCGGTCTCGAATCCGGCGAAGATCAAGTCTCCATGGATGTCCGCAATGTAGTTCAAGCTCCCAAATCTGACCTGATGGCCAAGCGAATTAGCCCGCAGTGCGAAGCCGCCGAACACGAAGATCTTTCCGGGGAGGAAAGTTTCTCCTTGGACGGCGTCCTTATGGACGATTGAAGGGGCCATCAAACCTTTTGGCGACAGCACAGTGGAACTCTCAATGAAAGCACTAATGTCGGTGTGTCAAAACCAGCGGATCTCGGGTAGGGGGTCCCGAACTGTGCGTCTACGGTCGATGGTAACAGGAGACCAGGGACACGATGTTTACCCAGGTTCGGGCCCTCTCTATGGAGGTAGTACCCTACGTCATCCTTGATTGATATTGATGAGTATGAGTATTACAAGAGTTGATCTACCTCAAGATCGTAATGGCTAAACCCTAGAGGTCTAGCTTATATGGCTATGATAATGAGTATCCTATCCGGACTAAGTCCTCCGGTTTATATAGACACCGGGAGGATCTAGGGTTACACAAGGTCGGTTAGAAAGAAGGGAATCTACATATCCGGTCGTCAAGCTTGCCTTCCACGCCAAGGAGAGTTCCATCCGGACTCGGGTGCAGTGTTCGGTCTTCGTATCTTCACAGCCCATCAGTCTGGCCCATGGCTAACAGGCCGGACGTCCGAGGACCCCTTAATCCAGGACTCCCTCAATTGTAATCTCTCTGTTTCCCTTCATAACATTTTGGTCCAACTGAGATGAGCCATCGGTCCCACCGAGATTGCAATGCAAACTCTCTGTTTCCTTTCATAACGTTTCTGTCCTACCGAAAGAGCGAATCGGTCCCACCAAGATTGCCTAACCAACTCTCTGGTTAGTCTATTACCAAAATCGGTCTCACCGAGTTTGTGTAATTGGTATCACCGAGATTACGTTATGCCCTAACCCTAATGATATCGGTCCCACCGAGTAGACATGTCGGTCCCACCGAAAACCCTAACGGTCACATTATGAACTAAATCAGACTAACCGAGTTGTATGATTCGGTCCCACCGAGTTTGGTGATTTGTGTGTAACGATTAGATTTTGTGTGGAGGCTATATATACCCCTCCACCCACTCTTCATTCGTGGAGAGAGCCATCAGAACATGCCTACACTTCCAACATACATTTTCTGAGAGAGAACCACCTACACTTGTGTTGAGGTCAAGACACTTCATTCCAACCACATAAATCTTGATCTCTAGCCTTCCCCAAGTTGCTTTCCACTCAAATCATCTTTCCACCAAATCCTATCCTATGAGAGAGAGAGTTGAGTGTTGGGGAGACTATCATTTGAAGCACCAGAGCAAGGAGTTCATCATCAACACACCATTTGTTACCTCTTGGAGAGTGGTGTCTCCTAGATTGGTTAGGTGTCACTTGGGAGCCTCCGTCAATATTGGTGAGTTGAACCAAGGAGTTTGTATGGGCAAGGAGATCGCCTATCTCATGAAGATCTACCCTAGTGAGGCAAGTCCTTCATGGGCGATGGCCATGGTGGGATATACAAGGTTGCTTCTTCGTGGACCCTTAGTGGGTGGAGCCCTTCGTGGACTCGCGCAACCATTACCCTTCGTGGGTTGAAGTCTCCATCAACGTGGATGTACGATAGCACCACCTATCGGAACCATGCCAAAAATCTCCATGTCTACATTTGCAATTGTTTTACATTCCGCCGCTATACTCTTAGAATTGCATGTGTAGGTTGTTTGCTTGACTTTTGCTAAGTTGCTAAAATCTGCCAAGAATTAAAATTGGGAAAAGGCTAGATTTTTATTTGGTCAAGTAGTCCAATCACCCCCCCTCTAGACATACTTACGATCCTACAAGTGGTATCAGAGCTTTGGCATCCATTTGCCTTGATTTCCATAGCTTTGGTGATCATAGCCTTGGTTTCACAACCTAAGAGAGTATGGCGTCTAGTGAGGGAAATTACCACCGTAGAGATCCTTACTTTGATGGTAGTAATTTTGCTAGTTGGAAGCATAAGATGAAAATGCACATTCTTGGACATAACCCCGCCGTTTGGGCTATTGTGTGTATTGGCTTGCAAGGTGAATTCTTTGATGGGAGGGAACCGAACTGTGAGGCTAGCGCGGAAGAGTTGAAGATGTTGCAATACAATACTCAAGCTTGTGATATTCTCTTCAACGGATTGTGCCCCGAAGAATTCAACAAAATTAGCCGTCTCGAGAATGCAAATGAAATTTGGGATACTTTGATTGATATGCACGAAGGTACCGACTCCGTTAAGGAATCCAAATTGGATGTGCTTCAAAGTCAACTTGACAAGTTCAAAATGAAGTATGGTGAAGGTGTCGATGAAATGTACTCTAGGCTTGCTCTCATCACAAATGAGATTGCCGGCATATGAAGTGAAGAGATGACCGATATATTCATCATCAAGAAGATCCTAAGATCCTTGGATGGAAAATATGATACCGTGTGCACATTGATCCAAATGATGCCCAATTATAGAGATCTCAAGCCAACGGAAGTCATTGGAAGGATTGTTGTTCATGAGATGTCACTCAAGGATATGGAAGAGCTTCACAACAAGTCAAGTGGTGCTTACAAAGCCTCATGTGATGCTCCCACATCATGAAGTGAGAAACAAAACTTCAATGAAGAATTGAGCCTAATGCTGAAGAACTTCAACAAGTTCTACAAGAGTAGAAGCAAGGAAAGAAGTTCCAAGTCAAGGTCCTACAATGAAAAAAGATCCTCACGTCGTGAACGAAATTTCTACAATTGTGGAAGACACGGACACTACTCCAATGAGTGTACGACTCCCTACAAAATAAGAGAAGGTTCTCCCAAAAGAAGGAGTAGGAGAGAAGAATCACCACCAAGATAGAGAAGGAGTAGAGATGACCGTTATGAACGAAGAACATCACAGAGAAGCAATGATTCGGAAAGGAAGGACAAATCATCAAGGGGCTACACAAAACGAAGACATCAACCTCACGTTGGTGAATGGGTATCCGGCTCCGACTCCGACGATCACTCCGAGAGAAGTTATCACTCCGACTCCGAATATACTCAAGATGAAGGTGTTGCCGGTCTAGCACTTGTGTCAACCAACTCCTATGACATATTTGAGTCACCAAATGAAGGAATTGGAATATGCTTCATGGCTAAAGGCCCAAAGGTATCACACCCCGAGTATGTTGATTTCAATAGTGATGAAGATGACTTGCTAGGTGATGATGATTTACTTGTTGACAATTCTAGTGATGAAAACTATGATGAACTTGCTATTAATCATGCTAATCAAGACAAAATGAATGATGATGATAAGAAGGAGATTAAGCGTCTAACTAAAGAGCTAAACACTCTTAAGTTAGCTCATGAAACTACCTTGGAAAATCATCGAGAGCTTTTAAAGACTCATGAGAAGTTACGCTTCGAAAAGCTCAACCTTGAGCAAGAACATGAGTTCTTAAAGCCAATCAATGATGATCTTCGCAAGAAAAGTTCTTCTTACATTGCCAAGCGTTTACTCTTGTCTACTTACATGCGACAAGTTAAATCTAGCAACAAGAACAAGTAAGATTCTTCTTCTAGTAGTAACAATAATCATGCTAAACCCAATGATGTTGCTTCTAGTAGTTCTCTTGATTCCACTAATGATTCTCTTAGCCAAGTTACACTTGCGCAAGAAAATAGCTTATTGAAGGGAATTATAGAGAAAGGTGTTTACAAGAGCCTTGCCGGAAGTAAGCAATTTGAGGAAATTGTACACAAGCAAGCACTACAACACGAACCTGCCTATACCAACGCATATCTACCAATGATATGAAAATATGTGTTGTTTGTTTCAACCTCCCACCTCCCGTACTTATCCCACCTCCCCTACTTAGCGCTAACCTCCTCTCTTTAGAAAAAATCTAACCTCCCTGTACCCGCATCTCCACCTAGTTTTTCCTATGCGCAATCTCTGTCCTCCCCTCCCCTCCCCTGGTTCCCCTCTCACCCAAGCTCCATGACCATGGCGCCCTGTGGCACCACTGATTCCAACAAGCTCTAGCGAGCTCCCGTGATTTATCTCACCATCCCGGCTACCCCTCAGTCCTCTCCTACGATCCTCCGCCACCGCGACGACCTTCGTGGTCCTGCACATGCCGCTCAGGAACCCTAGCCGCCATGGGTCGCCGGTGCGACTCCTGCGTAGCCCTCTACCCCGCGTCTCAGTATCCGCCGCCGCCGGCTCGGGATCGATAGTGCTGCTCTGTCTCGGCTTCCTTACCTTCGACATCGACAGCTTAGTAAGGAACTTCGCTCCTCTACTCGTGCCCTCTGGTTCTTTGTGGTGACATGGCCTTCGTGCCATGGTCGATTCTTTGCTGGAAATCATGACCGTGATCTACTCTACCGAGCGTTAGCAGTTGTGGTGTACTTGTGTCGTACTTCACGGCTGGATAATATCCCAACACGGTCAGTGACCTTGCCGGAGGCTAAAAAAATTCAGCTCACGATTCTGAGTTTCATGCTTGCATATCTCAGTGTGCTACTACTATCTAGTTCTGCACATGCAAGCCAGTCGTTTCTAGTTGGGTTAATCTATTGTGATGTATAGTTGAGTGATTCACCACTTGTCCGTATGTGTTAATTCTGGAAGAATGCATGCGTCCTTGTTTTCTCAGTAGTTGTTTCTTGCTGCTATGTGTGTGGATGAATCCTTAACAATTTCCCTGTCACACATTGTGTAATACCTTAAGAATAAGTCGCAGATGCCCGTCCTAATATTCCTCTTGACTATATATATAATCCTTAATTTCATTTTCATTGCAGGTTCTAAAACTGAGGCCAACAGGTGTGTGTGTGTGTGTGTGTTTGTTGGATTGCATTGTGTTGATGAACATCAAGGCTACAGGATGGTTGTGAGTTACCAAAACATTGTCACCCTTATTTTACTAATCACTGACTCAGTTTCAATTGTATATACGCCTATTGAATTTAGTGTGAAGTTTTTGTTTGATATTTTCATTGCAGTGCTTGAAGAATGGTGTGGAGGCAGCAATGCAGAATTAACCAGCGACGACGAGCAACATTGTAGCTTTTCTCGTCATGCCCACATGTTGTGGAGCTGCCGACCTACCCGAGCCGCCCTCGATCAGTGCCAACTCCGCGAGAGAAAACTATGGTATTGGTCTCGTTCTTTTCGTTATTACATTTGTAAGGTTCTTCATTCCCATAGGATTTATGATAGTGAAGTTACTGGATGTAGGAATTATGGTATACTATGACTTCAACACATTTTGTTGTTTCTTGACTTGTTTTAGTAAGAACTTCTGTGCTCGAGTCATAACCATGTACGATTTCACCTTGCCCCAATTACTCAATCAGAAGTTCAGAACTTGTGGTATTCGACATGTTGTTGGCCCTCAACTTCCATCAATTAGCATCCAATTCTTCTCAAGACCATGAAATATTTATTTCTCACAGGTTCTTCTTCGATCAATTTCTCAGATTAGGAGTTGAGTAAACATCAATATGCTCAAGGTAATGCACCCTACTTTGCATAGTAAACGATACTGGGCCATTTTGATTGCAAAACATCTTTGATAAACTGAAGATGATGCCACAACCCAGCTTTAGTTTATAGATTGCGGAGAGATTGGCCAATCTAAAAAAGAAAAGATGGATGCCAAGGTGAACAGTGGTGTGATGTCTGCAGCTGGGACGTTGAAAAGTTTGTGTAAGTTCTTCTGGCTTTATCTCAAATATTAATTTCTTTGTACGCGTGCGCTTATGTAGAAACATCAAATGTCTTAGATATCTTCTAGAAAATCATGTGTTGATGACATTTCAGCAAAGAAGTGTGTAATTTGCTTCTCAATCTACATTACTACTTATGCTATTTTGGTGCAATGCTATGTCTGATATCTTATGACAGTCCTTGTAGATTTTGTGTTGATGTAAATATTGTACTAAACTCATCTTTACGATTAAATACGGAGTTGCTAAGGGTCCTATAGGTTGGAGAGACTAGTATCCTATTTTATCAAGATAGTAACTTCTTGTTCTAAAGTTTACTCTATTACTTGTGTTCTAAAATTTACCTTGTTTAACTAAATTATTTTGTTACTAAATTTTTGCACTGTTGTACTAAAATTTGCCTTTCTACTGTTGTACTAAAATCTAACCATTGATTAGGAAGGAAGAGATTAAGGGAGCAAAAATAATAAGGAAGGAGCGCTCAGAAGAAGTTACTAAAAATCCACTTAAGGTGTGACCTTCACGTAACTCACAAATCATAATCAGATATTCATGATAATTGCACCAGACACATGACATCCATTCGTATAACTGTATATAGTATATTGTACTTGATGCTATTATTGTTCCTTTTTAACATGATGCTTATATTGTTCCTTTTTAAATTGATGCTTATATTGTTTCTTTGAGCATAAATTATATATTTAAATTCTTGAAACCTTACATCTATTTGTTCAAGAGAACTGCAGATCTTTCTATGAAAATGAAGGTTGTGTTGTATGCAGTACATGTTTTTTTTTCAAAGGAAGTACCTGATATCTTACATTCTATGTTTGCTTCAAGTTTACTTGAACTCAATTGACATCTAGCAGATTTCTTCATAAGAAAACAAGGATCAAAAGTGTGTAAGATGTAGGATATTGCTCCACTTTTCCGTCTGCAATGTTACTAATGTGATAGCCTTCAACATTTGTATGTTGCTCCTCTACATTTTTGTGCTCTGTTAACCTGATTTTCTCTATCGTAAATTACTCATCTCATTATTTGTTTTTGTAGATTGCTGAGATAAATGGAGGATGCATGGCTCAGATGTTGATTGCAAGGCATAGAATGGGGATAATTAGAATGTCATTTTCAGGAAAATGTTTGAAACATTATAGTTGATTGGAAGGTCGAGAATTTTGCTACTAGTAGATAGCTCACATCTTGTAATGTTTGGATCGTGCTCGGTGTAATGCAACATAGTTGATTTAATATATGCGATCTTTCCGTTTATTGTACTATGCCTCCTATACACTATGTATTGAACTAATAATTGTGGATGGCAATGTATAAAATATCATCAATTATTCATGCTATGTACCGAAGCATCTAGTTGTTGTAATGATGGTAGCCACCAACGCATATGAAGTGTTGTAAGACTATAACTCTATATGTTGCTACCTTACAACGCTTCTACATGGCGTTTACCAACGCATGTATATACGTTGTAGTAGACCCTAGCAACGGTGTAGGCCTTAGCAACGCATATATGGACATACGACAACGCATTGATGCGTTGCTGTAGGGGGTTCCTGTTGTAGTGAAGGAAGACATCGGAAGAATCTAGGTGTTGGTTTTGAACGGAAGTTCAATGCCAATGGAGTTGAGTGGGAAGAAGATCAATACCCCAAGACGAAATTTTTTTCTCAACGAGAGAAGTACGATCCTACTTCTTTCCAAGGAACACAAGCTCAAGATGATCTTCCACCACAAGACCACAAGACCACAAGCAAAAAGGCAATGACAAGCTTCAAGAGGAGATTGATGAATTTGAAGAAGCTCCCAAAGCCTTGGTCAAGTGGGTTCCCAAGACTACATCAAGTTCTACTTCATCAAGTACGACTACAACTCCAAGGATTCCCATCAAGATGGTGTGGATCCCGAAGAAGAAGAACTAGAGAGTTCTTGAGGGTGACTCCACCAACACACTTCACTCATATCATTTTGGTGAGGACAAGTGCAAACAACTTCCATATCTTGCACTAGTTCAAGGAGTCACAAACCCTCTTGTTGGTAAGACAAGGGACAAGGTAAACTAATACATTCATGGACATCATCTCATGTGAATATCACTATATGTCTATGGATATCCTTGTTTGTTCCTTGTGGGACTAACCCGTGTAGGTATTGAAAGTGCAACTCACTCCAAAGGATTGCTCCAAAGGATCTACATCAACATTGAGCATCTACATATTCAACACCTACATGAAGTCATCATCGACAAAACCCAAGGTTAGTTCATCCCTCTTAGGGGGATATCACATCTAGGGGGAGCTTTACTCTAATTAATTGAGCTAAAGCAACTTTAATGGTGTGAACACAACAATGCTTTATGTAAAAGTGGCAACCCCACTTATGCTTAAACGATGAGTATGACCTACGATCAAATGTTCTCATTTGACTCCTAAGTCAATATACTCATATATAGATGACCTAGTCATCGCCAAATTTCTTGATAGATGCTAGAGTGTTTGTGCATGTTTTGTCACATATTTCTTTTGCCATCTTATTGTGTGAGCATGTTGGTTGCATATTTTACTCATTTGAGGACATCCATTTGTTGCTTTGATTGTTTGGCTTTTTCTCTTTTGCCAAATGGATGGACAAGAATGCCTAAGAACTCGCTCTAGCTATCTATGTTTTCCTCATCTCAAACTCTATTCATGCTACATCACAAACTTTGATCAAGTCAGATTCGAACCACTCTGTGTGAGGAGCACTCGGAGTCCCTGATTCATCATAGACTTAAACATCCAAAACCCCATTTGTGCATTTCAGTATGACCGAGTCATCCATTTCGGTCACACCGAGATCACTAAGTTGATCTAGGTTTTCAATCTTGGTGCAACGGATTAGAACTTTTCGGTCACACCGAGTTGCAGTAACCACTTGCAGTTCTGCATCTCGGTGTCACCGAGTTGTTCCACTCGGTCACACCGACAGGGTCAGGTTATATATATTGATGGGTCAAATTTTGGAAATGTTTACAAAACCCTTCACCCGCACTTGACCTGCTCTGCCTCCTCGGGTCTCTGGATCATCCTCTCGCTGCCAGCAACCTCCCGCCGCTGGTATCCGCTGCCGTCAACGGCAATCTACCCCGTCGTAGCAAGTTCACCGCCGATGTAGGGTATGAACTTGATCTTTATACTATTCCTTAACTCCTAGCACATTGCTTTGCCATGATTCTTGCCACGTATGAAATTATCCTGTCCAGCGAAAGCATCCCGTAGATTAGATTTGATTTGAAAATTTAGGGTTAGGTCTCTGCCAAACTCATCTCGGACCGACCAAGTTGTAGAAATCGGTCTCACCAATTTGGCTTAGGCCATTGCACATGCATTTTCGGTCTGACCGAAAATTGCAAATCGGTGTGACCGAGTTCGATTCTCTGTGAAACCCTAGCAGTCTTGGTCCACCAAGCTGTGACTCGGTCTGACCGAGTTCACTAGTTTAGGTTCCAAAAGCTGCTTCGGTATCACCGAGTTTACTAATCGGTAGATCCGAAATGCTTTCTATGAAGAACTAAAACTAAGTTTTTAAGTCATCTGTTTTGCCAAAATTCTGCACTTTTATGATGCTCATCTACTCTACCTCATCTACAACCTATTCACAGGGTCTGCTGACAGTTTGACTGCAAGATGTCTGATCAAAGTGACAGCCAGAACAAGTCTGAGGAGCAGGTTCATATGAGTGAGAGAACTAGTCCCTCTAGCACTTCTGATGAGGGCAGCAGGAGCACACCAAGCAACTTGCCCAAGGCAGCCACCAGAACAAGGAAGAAGAAGACCTCAGATTCTGAGGATGAGGATTATGTGGCTGTTGAGGAAGAAGTCAGCTCCAAGGAAAAGGTGCTAAAGAAAGAGTATGGCTCAACTGCTAGAACAAAGCCAGGGATGCACAAGAAGGCTCCAGCAAAGAGGATTCCCATGTCTAAGGCCAGAGCCTCAACTGCTGAAACCTCCAAGCCAACTGAAGAGGCAGTTGGAGAAGGAAAGAAGAGAAAAGAAAGGGTCAAGAAGACCATCGCCAGAGTACTTGGTAGATCCTCCATTATGAGAGACTCAGGAGAAGAGGAGGAGGAAGAGGATGGTGCACCAGCTCCTAAGGCTCAGAAGCTTATGGGAGATGCAATCAAGTCAGGGGCTGCTCCATCTAAGCCCAAGTCTGCTCCCAAGGTTGATGCTCAGAAACCCCCAAAACCCAAGAGGAACACCAGGAGTATACCTGCTAAGGAGAAGAACAAGGCCCTAGTGCCTGAAGCTGAAGAAGAAGATGATTCTCTTGTTTTGAGGAAGTTGAAGCCCAAAATTCCTGACCACAATGATGCTCACCTAGTCGCTGAGGACATGCACATCAGCAAAGATGCAGGACTGAGGTTGTGGAGACAGTCTGATCCCTATGCTGTTAGGAGGAGGACTGCAGTTGACTACAGGTTCCATACAAAGGAACAAGATTTCTATGAGACTATTCTGCTTGACAAGAAGCCCATAGTGTGTGACATGAAATGGGTGGACTAGGAGTTCATCCAGAAAAATGAAGATCACTTCCCTAGAGTGTATGACAGCTTTAAGGCTTGTGGAGTAGATGAATTCGTTGGACAAAAGCTCACCAAATGGAATGATGAGTTGATCATGCAGTTCTACTCCACTGCCCACTTCTATCCAGATGGGAGGATAGTTTGGATGTCTGAGGATACCAGGTACAAGTCCACAGTTGATCAGTGGGCCAAGCTAATCAATGCCCTAGAGGAACATGAAGATGACTTGGATGTGTATGCCACCATGAAGAAAGACCGCAACTCAATGGCAAACATGTACAAGGAGATCCCTGATAAGGCTTTAGAAACTCACAAGCTTGGATCTGTGCATTTCTTGTTGTCTGGTATGCCTACAATCAGCTGGATCTTAAGGCACACATTGCTACCCAAGTAAGGAGATCACAAGATGATTAGAGGACACTCCATCAACATGCTGCAAAATTTTGATGTTCCCCAAAAATTCAAAGTTATGAGCTTGATTGTAGAAACGATCAAAATGACTGTTGCTAATCAAAAGAGGAGTTGTGGGTATGCCCCACACATTCAGGAGCTCATCAACTCTAAGATGGGCATAGGGATTTACTTGCTGGACAAGGAGCATCTACCTCTACATCCTGAATTTGAAGACAACACAATAGTGATGAATGAGGAAGAACCATCATCAGCTCAAGTCCAGGAGAAGAGAGCCAAGGAAAAGGCTGAGAAAGCTGCCCAGATGCCAAGTGTTGAAGAGGCATCTCGAGTCTTCCTGAAGAGCAAGCAAGATTAGTTAGGCTATCTGATTCAAGCTACACTGAGGATTGAGAAGGAATTGGCCACCCTGACTCAGAATCAGGAGAGCCTGGAGAGGATTGTGGAAACAAAATTCTATGATCTTGATCTGAAGGTGACTGAGATTCAGACTGCAGTTGAGCAGCTTCAGGAGGAAGCAGAGGAGAGGAGAGGAAAAGCAACCACTGATGCTTTTAAGCATGTGCGACGAGGTCCAAGGTCTGCTACAGTGCTAGTCTCAGATGCTAGAGCTTCAGTGTCAGCACCAGCAGCTACAGCTCCAGTGCCACCTACAGCACCCACTCCATCAGCTTCAACTACTTCATCGGAAGCCTTCGTCCTTGGAGTTCTATCTACACCACCTCCCGAAGACCAAGCCTGATAGACATATAGCACTATGCATTTTCAAACTTTTTGGTAACTTTTTGGTAACTTGTTGCCAAAGGGGGAGAAATATGTATTGACAATAGGCTTCAAGAGAGGGTGTCTTTCTTTTTGCCTCTCTTGCTATTTTGGTTGAACTACTTTATTGTGTGCTTGTGTGAGATACTTTATGTCCTTGTGAGATACTTATATGATCATGTGGTTGATCATATGCTACCTTAATGTTTGGTTGAATGATGCTATCCTTTATATTCCATATAGGATCATTCACTTGCTTGGTGATGAGTGCATGCTTTTAATTTCTATCATTTTGAGCGCTCAACCAAGATGTATGTGACATGCAATAGTAAACCATGATCCTAATCGATTGTGCATTTGCATTCAAAAGCAAATTTTAAATAATGCACAAATTTAGGGGGAGCTCCTTCTTATCACATACTTCTCAAAGCAACGATGTTTTTCAATCTTATAATCATTTGTCGAACCTTTGATCTATATGTTGTCATCAATTACCAAAAAGGGGGAGATTTAAAGTGCAACTATCCCTGGGTGGTTTTGGTAATTCCTAACAACATATAGCTCATTGAGATAATGCTACTTGAAGATAAATATTTCAGGAAAAGCTTAATGATTGGCATGGCATGGATTAGAAAGTGGACCCCTAGAAATGCTAAGGACAAAAGGATTGGCTCAAGCTCAAAGCACAAGACTCTACATTTCATTTTTAGTGATCCAAGATCACATTGAGTCCATAGGAAAAGCCAATACTATTAAGAGGGGGTTGATGACCCAGAAGTATAGGGGATCTATCGTAGTCCTTTAGATAAGTAAGAGTATCGAACCCAACGAGGAGCAGAACAAAATGATAAGCGGTTTTCAGCAAGGTATTCTCTGCAAGCACTGAAATTATAGGTAACAGATAATTTTGTGATAAGATAATTGGTAAAGAGCAACAAGTAACAAAAGTAAATAAAGTGCAGCAAGGTGGCCCAATCCCTTTTATAGCAAAGGACAAGCCTGGAAAAATTCTTATATAGAGAAAAGCGCTCCCGAGGACACATGGGAATTATCGTCAAGCTAGTTTTCATCATGTTCATATGATTCGCGTTCGGTACTTTGATAATTAGGTATATGGGTGGACCGGTGCTTGGGTACTGTCCTTACTTGGACAAGCATCCCACTTATGATTAACCTCTATTGCAAGCATCCGCAACTACAACAAAAGTATTAAGGTAAACCTAACCATAGCATGAAACATATGGATCCAAATCGGCCCCTTACGAAGCAACGCATAAACTATGGTTTAAGCTTCTGTCACTCTAGCAACCCATCATCTACTTATTACTTCCCAATGTCTTCCTCTAGGCCCAAATAAAGGTGAAGTGTCATGTAGTCGATGTTCACATAACACCACTAGAGGAGAGACAACATACATCTCATCAAAATATCGAACGAATACCAAATTCACATGACTACTAATAGCAAGACTTCTCCCATGTCCTCAGGAACAAACGTAACTACTCACAAAGCATATTCATGTTCATAATCAGAGGAGTATTAATATGCATATAGGATCTGAACATATGATCTTCCGCCAAATAAACCAACTAGCATCAACTACAAGGAGTAATCAACACTACTAGCAACCTACAGGTACCAATCCTGGACTTAGAGACAATAATTGGATACAAGAGATGAACTAGGGTTTGAGAGGAGATGGTGCTGGTGAAGATGTTGATGGAGATTGCCCTCTCCAGATGAGAGGAGCGTTGGTGATGACGATGGCGATGATTTCCCCCTCCTGGAGGGAAGTTTCCCCGGCAGAAGAGCTCCACCGGAGCCCTAGATTGATTCCGCCAAGGTTCCGCCTCGTGGCGGTGGAGTCTCGTCCCGAAAGCTGGCTTATGATTTTTTTTCTCATCGAAAGACTCCATATAGCAGAAGATGGGCATCGGAGGGCCACCAGGGGGCCCACGAGGCAGGGGGCGCGCCCAGGGGGGTAGTGCGCGCCCCCACCCTCGTGGGCAGGGTGTGGCCCCCCTTCGGGACTTCTTGCGCTCAGTATTTTTTATATATTCTGAAAATGACTTCCATGAAGTTTTAGGACTTTTGGAGCTGTGCAGAATAGGTCTCTAATATTTGCTCCTTTTCCAGCCCAGAATCCCAGCTGCCGGCATTCTCCCTCTTTATGTAAACCTTGTAAAATAAGAGAGAATATGCATAAGTATTGTGGCATAATGTGTAATAAGAGCCCATAATGCAATAAATATCGATATAAAAGCATGATGCAAAATGGACGTATCATCAGGGGTGAGGTGTTGCTTAATGAGGTTCTTGCTCAAAGTGCTTAGTGATATGCTCCACAACCCTCAACCACTTTCTCATATCCAAATATATCCCAAACCAAAAGTCAAACTCAGCCCCACCGATTTGATTTATCCAGTGCCACCGAGTTCACTTGAGATAGCCACCGCCACAAACCATATTCTTTTTGGTCCTACCGATAGGGATCTCGGTCTCACCGAGATGGGATTGTAATCTCTCTGTTTTCCTTTGTAACGTTTCGGTCCAACCGAGATGAGTGATTGGCCCCACTGAGATTGCAATGCAAACTCTCTGTTTCCTTTCATAACGTTTCTGTCCTACCGAAAGAGCGAATCGGTCCCACCAATATTGCCTAACCAACTCTCTGGTTAGTCTATTACCAAAATCGGTCTCACCGAGTTTGTGTAATTGGTCTCACCGAGATTATGTTATGTCCTAACCCTAATGATATCGGTCCCACCGAGTTGACATGCCGGTCCCACCGAAAACCCTAACGGTCACATTATCAACTAAATCGGTCTGACCGAGTTGTATGATTCGGTCCCACCGAGTTTGGTGATTTGTGTGTAACGATTAGATTTTGTGTGGAGGCTATATATACCCCTCCACCAACTCTTCATTCGTGGAGAGAGCCATCAGAACATGCCTACACTGCCAACATACATTTTCTGAGAGAGAACCACCTACACTTGTGTTGAGGTCAAGATACTTCATTCCAACCACATAAATCTTGATCTCTAGCCTTCCCCAAGTTGCTTTCCACTCAAATCATCTTTCCACCAAATCCTATCCTATGAGAGAGAGTTGTGTGTTGGGGAGACTATCATTTGAAGCACAAGAGCAAGGAGTTCATCATCAACACACCATTTGTTACCTCTTGGAGAGTGGTGTCTCCTAGATTGGTTAGGTGTCACTTGGGAGCCTCCGTCAAGATTGGTGAGTTGAACCAAGGAGTTTGTATGGGCAAGGAGATCGCCTATCTCATGAAGATCTACCTTAGTGAGGCAAGTCCTTCATGGGCGATGGCCATGGTGGGATATACAAGGTTGCTTCTTCATGGACCCTTAGTGGGTGGAGCCCTCCGTGGACTCGCGCAACCATTACCCTTCGTGGGTTGAAGTCTCCATCAATGTGGATGTACGATAGCACCACCTATCGGAACCACACCAAAAATCTCCGTGTCTACATTGCGTTTGCTCCCTCCAAACTCCTCACTTTACTTTCATATGCAATTGTTTTACATTCCGCTGCTATACTCTTAGAATTGCATGTGTAGGTTGTTTGCTTGACTTGTGCTAAGTTGCTAAAATCTGCCAAGAATTAAAATTGGAAAAGGATAGATTTTTATTTGGTCAAGTAGTCTAATCACCCCCCCTCTAGACATACTTTCGATCCTACAATCCACCTTATGATCTCGGCAATGGTCACTTTGTTCGGTTCATACCTCATGATCAAGGCATTAATCACAGAGCTACTCAAGGTTTTTGTCGTGGTTGGATTATGTTGCTAGGGATACCTTTTGATTATCGTACAACTCAGTATATTTCAGATGCAATTAGAACTTTTGGTCATTTTCATCTGTGGCGTCAGGAGGATCCTAGGATGGTTAGGACGTTGGTCTATGCTTCCTTCCCCTGCCTTGAGAAAGTTCCTAGAGATGTAGTGTATCACAAATATGCTAATTTTGGTGCTACTCGTATATCTTGGACTGCTCCAGTTTATGTTCTTTTTGCGGAGTTTGCTGATATTTTACCTGGAGATGAAGATCAAATGCATATGAATGGCAACCCGCACCCGATGCCTGGTAACCTGCAGTTTGACAATACCACTTGGGCAATCTTCAACACCAAAACAAACAGTGCCGCCTCTTTGTTTGTTTCAAACAAGAAATGAAGAAAAGTAGCCGCCCCCAGTTTCGACGCTTCTCGGGCGTACATATATATACCCCATAGAAAAAATATTTTAGGATCGAATAGAGCTTGCACTTGATTCCACTCAGAGACTGCAATGATAGTAGGGACTCAACAACAGTTTTGCATGTGTGGACGACCTTACGAGTCCCTACATCTATGGTACATACTAACGTGAGTAGTGCACATGCTATATATATTACTAGCCTTAGGGTTTAGAACACAACATACGATCTTTGAGATAGACCAATCTGTATTCGATACTCCATCATCAATATAATCAAGCAGGACATAGGGTTTTATCTCTTCTAGAGGGTCCGAACCTAGGTAAACAGTGTCTACCTTGTCTCATGTTCACCATCGTTCCAAGATCCACAGCTCGGGACCCCCTACCCAAGATCTGCCGGTTTTAGTACCAACACATAGTCAATCTGAACTCCACTTCACTTCCCTCTCTGTCCACTCCACTTCTGGTACCTCCGAACGCATTCGATGACCTGCACCGAAGCAGCGCTGCCTCCGGTAGGGAATCCAGCTCTGACGACGACTGGGCAAGCCTGCTGCGCGAAGCGAAGCCCGACAATGTGGAGGAGGTCACCCTCCGCATCATGTTGAGTAGTTCGATGGTTGACTAATGCGGATCCGGTAGTGGCGGGTTAACTTCATCAACGCCCTTCGATGCAGCGTCGGCGACATCATCGGGCATTCCCGCCCGGCGCGCAGCTCCGGCCGCTCCCCTCCTCTAGCTACGCTGCCCACCACCACCACCCTCTGCTCCGGAGGTGGTAGCCGGCCATCACTGGGTCCTCGTGCCCGCGCCAGGGCCGACGCGCACTAGGACGCCCAAGTCTGAGGCACAAGCAGATCGGCAGGAGCGGCATCGGGCTAGGGAGAGGGCAATGGCGGGGGAGGCGATGTACGCATGCCGTTCGTGCGCAAGCGCGCGATCAATCCCGAGGCCACGCTCCTCTCGTCGGTCCTCCGCTGCTATCTCACGATGGCGGAGACGAATGCGCGGAGCCTCTACCGCAAGAATGGCAAGGCGCTCCAACTCGCCATTGAGTTGTTGGAGCGCGAGGCGAACAAGGAAGCGAAGACAGCCTGCCATGCGAATGAGGAGGACCGCCTGCTCCGCAGGCTGCCGGTCGAAAGGTGCAGCTCCGACTCTGACCTGACGGACGGCTCCGCCTACAGCTACGACGACGACGCACCTCCGCACGTCGATGCCTACATGGAGGGGGGGGGGGGGACAGCTGCATCGACGACCTGAGGGGGAAGGGGCTGGCAAGGAAATTGTGATTTCCTCCGCCCTTCCCCGTTCTATTTATATTTTATCTATTTATGTTTTATTAGTAGTTTGTAGTATGGATTTGCACTGTCCGCCGTTGAACTCCGATGAACTATGTTCCTCTTGTTCGGTGATGAAATGTTGATCCATTGAACTACGCATTGATCATGTTTTTGTGTAGTGTTGCATGATTTGAGGTTTCAGATATGAGGGACGCGGGTGTGGAAGGCAACATATAATGTCAGTGCCCGTGGACGCGCCTAGAGGCGTACGCAGGCGTTTGAGAGGCCGGATTTGCCAAGTCTGGCTGTAGATGCTCTTAGTGATGTATCTAAAACAAGTCTTTTTGAAGCATTTGGTGAGAGAAAACTTACGAAATGTCCACGCTCGATGTTAAGATTAATATCAAAATTAAGATATGATTGATTTCTCTTTCATCATTAAATAAAACGCTACATCATATCTTTGACTATGAAATGATACGCCTAACCGTAATGAGAGTATCATAACTAATAATGTATATAAGATGGTCAATTTTTATAAGATGGCACAAAATTAAATGAAAAAAGATAGTTGAGTATCATATTATGATACCGTATTATAATAAATATATTCTATTATGTGTCATGCATCACAATAAATGAGATATGATAATAATATATGATACTATACACTATAAAAATAATATCATACTCCCAGTACAACCAGTCTACTAAGAGCGAAATTGTTTACACATTCAATTTGGAACGATTTAGCATTACATCTGCGTGATCGAACGTATATTTAGCATTACTCTGAGACTTTCGGACGCTTCTCTGGCGTACATATATATACCCCCACAGAAAAGCATTTTAGGATCGAAACAGAGCTTGGCACTTGATTCCCCTCAGAGACTGCAGCGACAGTAGGGACTTCACAACAGTTTTGCACGTGTGGACGACCTTACGAGCCCCTGCACCTATGGTACATACTAACTTGAGTAGTGCACACACTCTATATATTACTGCATTTCACAAAGTTTGCTCGAATTTATGTTCGGATTCATCCGTAGTTGACAGACTAGTAACAACCACTATGTGCTGGTGATCAATGATCAATTGACCATGCATGTGTGCCCGTGTGAGACGTGCTTACTAATTAACCTTGCAGGGTATCATCGGCATCCGCACGGCCATCCTGTTCCTCGCTGCGCTCGCGTGGTGTAGTGTGCTCGCCGCGGCCGCCGCCGGCGAGGTGGACGGCGTGTTCAACGTCAAGGACTACGGTGCTCGAGGCGACGGGGTCACCGACGACACCAAGGTACGTACGCCGCACGCGCGCGATGCCCGAGTTGCTGTTGCGCTCTCGATCGAAATGAGAGACCTACGTGACGGATGTGTGCTCATTATCTGTACTGCATGGGAAGGCGTTCGTGCACGCATGGACCGCGGCGTGCGGCGCCAGGGGCTCGTCGGCGTCGACGCTGCTCGTGCCGGCGGCCAAGTCCTTCCTCGTCGGCCCCACCAGGTTCAACGGGCCCTGCGCCTCCACCAGAATTACCGTCCAGGCACGCATGCACCGTTCGTCTTTCCTGATCTTGTCTTAGATCTAGGCCGTGGTTTGCGTGGCTTCATCTTCGTGCGGCCCTTGCTTTGACTGTCGTAGGTCATGGGCACGATTACGGCGCCGCCGGCGGGCGCATGGAGCGGGAAGAACTATTGGCTGATGTTCTACAAGGTCCACGGGCTCACGGTTACCGGCGGCAGCACCGGCTTGCTCGACGGCAGAGGCTGGACGTGGTGGCGCAACAAATGCAAAGGCTATGCTGTGAGCCCAACTCGTCTCTTGCAAGAAAGAAAGAAAATATTTTAATTCCTCATTGCATTTGTGCCTTTTGATTTATTTATCAATCTTTGTCTGAGTGAAAGTATTTAATTGTTGATCTTTTCTTTTAAACGATGCATTTATCAGTTTCCACTCACCTATTTTTTCTATATATAAGTTTTCACTCACCTATTTTTTTCTGTACATAAGTTTTCACTCACCTATTATTGTTGTTTTCTTTCAGGACTGTGTAACCAAGGCACCGACGGTTAGTACAAACATAAGCAAGTATAGTATGTAGGTAATTAACATTCATAGATCGACGTGCATGTAACCTCATTGCGTACGTACCACCACATCGATCCATGCAGGCGTTGGTGGTCATGAGCTGCGCCGACGTGGAGCTGCGCCAATTCAGAAGAAGGACAGCCCGCAGATGCACATCGCCGTCAGCCAGAGCAGCAAGGTCCACCTGACGCAGCTGACCATCACCGCGCCCGGGGATAGCCCCAACACCGACGGCGTGCACATCTCCCAAAGTGAAAACGTCCACGTCAGCAGATCGACCATCGGCACCGGCGACGACTGCGTCTCCATCAGCTCCAGGAGCCGATTCGTCACCGTCGACGGAATCGTGTGCGGCCCCGGCCATGGCGTAAGGTAACAAAGGTTTTCCGTCGATCTGCGTTTTCCTCTAGCATGCACTCGAAGAAGAGGAGTAAATGATGTGATGGCCGGGCTTTGTGTTTCTTGGCTAGTGTGGGGAGCCTGGGCAGGAATGGAGCGACCGCATCCGTGGAGTACATCGACGTGAAAAACGTCCACTTCATCAACACTACAAATGGGGCAAGGATCAAGACGTGGCAGGTAAACCGGCCTTCGCTTACTAACGAGCTATCTGACGCCCAGGTGATCATATTGTTTCTTCGCGCTGCAGGGTGGGAAAGGTTACGCGAAATCCATCTCCTTCACCGACATAAAGTTCACCAACGTGGACCATCCTGTGGTCATCAACCAATTCTACGTAGACCACCACCATGTCCCAAATATGGTAGTCCATGTGTTCATTAACTGTTGGACGATCTGTATACGTGTGATGTGGAGCAGCTAGTAATGATGTTTGCGCGTCTTCTGGGTGTCTTAATTTGCTGTAGGGGGCGGTGGCGTTGAGCAACATAACGTACAAGAACCTGAGGGGGACATCGAAGCACAAGACGGCCGTGGACTTCAACTGCGGCGAGAGCGGCAGCTGCACGAATATCCACGTCAACTCTGTGGCGATCACCGCTGCGGACGGCGGAAGAACCGTGTCCCGCTGCCAGAACGCGCAAGGGGACACCTCCGGATACGTCTACCCCAAGATCCCTTGCCTTAAATAATAATAGCTAGCAGGTAGAAGGCGATCTAAGTCCGCGCGTGTTTATGTGTGTGTATTTTTTGTTTTATTTTTAAAGTAAGAGAAGGGGTGGCAGTGGTATTGGGGTTGAACAGTTGCGAATGAATCTTTTTGACAGACTTCATAAATTTTCATTGCACACTGGTAGACTATGAAATTAGAATCCGGAATCAGTTGTTTATTACTCCCTCTGTCCTATAATATAAAAGCGTTTTTTACATTAGTATAGTGTCGAAAACTCTCATATATTATGAGACGGAGGAAGCATTTGACACTTTCAACTTATGTCTGGCTATCAAAATCTGATGCATCATTAACAGAAATTCAACGCATATGTCTTGGTGAAAAGTCAACTTCGCAATCGTTGCAAGTTCAAAATCAAATCTTACTGGGTCTATTCATGTGGGTTGTACCATATAACCAATCCAGAACTGCACTCTCCTGTAGTATTATGATTCAAAAGTTGCCTGGGTAGTGCTATCAAAGTTACTATTTTTCTAGAATTTCCTATTTTGCACCCATTAAAAGAAATTCATGTACGGACGGTTTATTCAATAAAAGAGATGCTAAAACCATAACGTGCACAGACAGAAGTTGAATATTTCTTTATTTTCTGTAGGCACTTGCACCCTTTTGAAATTTTTAGAAGGACATCATTTGATCAACCAGTGAAAAGAAATTTGAATTGTTTATATAGTACTCCCTCCGTTCCATATTATTTGTCGTGGTTTTAGTTCAAATTTGAACTAAAACCACGACAAGTAATTTGGAACGGAGGGAGTAGTTCTCAAACCAAAGAAGCCAAACTAATTTAGAAACTTCATGTAAGAAAAACCTATCGAAAGAAAGTCAAATTGTTTATATAATACAGTAGTTCCCACATCAAAGAAGCCAAACTTATTACGGAAGTTAATTTAAGAAAAGTAGACTTCACCGTGACTTCGAAAACATCGATGGAGAATTCTGAAACTTGCCTCGAAAAATGTGTCTGAAGATCACGAATATCACGTGCAATTAGGCTACTATGTGAAATCCTACAATTACACTATACCACATGCTATTTCCCTAACATGAAAGCCGGAAGATGGCTATAAAGCTGGTGGCTGATTCAGAACTAATAACACATAAACGTTCATAGATAGAGCCGTCCGACCAAGGTGTGGACCAAGTCCTTGAGCACAAAGGAAAAAGGACATAATGCATTATGTTTTGGAAAAAGCTATGGTTCAGCCGACGGATCAAACGCACTGCATCCACAGCCTCCTAAGGCCAACACGTGTCCTTATCCATTCATTATGTACTCTCAGCCTTCCTACGCCCGACCGTAGCCATGGTTGATGCTCGTCGCTCCGGCCGATGATGCTTTTTATACTTTACGCGACAAAGACTCTGTTGCAAAAGCCGTCTGACAACATCATCTTTGTTGTATAAATTTCTTGACACAACAGATGACACCATCTTTTCAGTGAAAAATTTCTGCAATATTATTCATGTTGCAAAAGTCTTCCTGCAACATCATCTATGTTGCAAAAAACGTCCAGACAAAAATAATAATTCTGCAACACCACGACTATTGCAAAAGTCCTCCTGCAACCTCACTTGTATTGCAAAAAAAAGTTGAAGAAAAAAGTCTAAAAATTAGGGCGTAAATAACGCTTCGATGGTTTCGCAACAAATAAGCAATTGTTGCAAAGCGAGTTGCGCAACATCTACCTTGTTGCAATTCCCATCGCACCTCATTTGGTAGATCTGACGGCTATTTGTGGCTCAATCCAACAATCCAGGAGGCAGAAAGATCCGCCGGCCGATGCGTAGGGTTGCCCTTATGTTTTAGTCCTGAAGCAACTATACTTTTCGTTATAGAAAGTTCAATGATTTTTTCCCTTCAGTTGACAACACCAAAGAAAATATAGCGATAAAAGCCAGAAAGTATACATGGACACCATGTAAATTACTGGAATCTTATATTCTTAAGAAGTTAATCCCCACTACTACCTAGTGGTTCCCATTCTTATCTCTACTATTAAAGGGGGATCGAACGTCGTGATGGTTCAACCTTCCCTCGTGGTTCGACCACCTCGTTCGATCTCCCCGCCTCGATCACTCCTTTTCACCCCACGTCAGAAAACGCAGCATGAAAAAGAGGAAAAATAAAACAACCATGACCCCACGAACACCCGTCCCACGATCCAATCTCCCCCGATGTAGCGCCCAAGATGCGATTCTATCCCAATCATGTGGTGAATTCATGATCACGGCACAATCGCATTTCGAGCGCATAGCAAGGTGGATATCATTACTGTTGGGGAACGTAGTATTTCAAAAAAATTCCTACGATCACGCAAGATCTATCTAGAAGGAGCATAGCAACGAGAGGGGAGAGTGTGTCCACGTACCCTCGTAGACCGAAAGAGGGAACGTTTAGTAACGCAGTTGATGTAGTCAAACGTCTTCGCGATCCAACTAATCAAGTACCGAACGCACGACACCTCCGCGATCTGCACACGTTCAGCTCGGTGATGTCCCTCGAACATAAGTGTCTCTCATAATAGATTAATATGGTAATTTAACTTTCTTTCTAGGGAAGTGTTCCATGCCTTTCCTTAATGGAAATTGGAATTTAATATTCCCTTCCTTCATATCAATAATTGCACCAATCATTCTAAGGAAAGGTCTACCAAGAATAATGGGACATGAAGGATTGCTATCTATATCAAGAATAATGAAATCTATGGGCACATAATTCCTATTGCAACAATAAGAACATCATTAATCCTTCACATAGGTTTCTTAGTAGTGGAATCTGCAAGATGCAAGTTTAAAGAACAATCATCAAAATCACGGAAACCTAGCAAATTACACAAAGTTTTTGGAATCATGGAGACACTAGCACCCAAATCACACAAAGCATAACACTCATGATCTTTAATTTTAATTTTATTGTAGGTTCCCACTCATCATAAAGTTTTCTAGGGATAGAAACTTCCAACTCAAATTTTTCTTCATAAGATTGCATCAAAGCATCAACGATATGTTTAGTAAAAGCTTTGTTTTGACTATAAGCATCAGGAGAATTTAGCACGGATTACAACAAGGAAATACAATCTATCAAAGAGCAATTATCATTATTAAATTCCTTGAAATCCAGGATAGTGGGTTCATTGCTATTTAAAGTTTTAACCTCTTCAATCCCACTTTTAACAATTTTTGCATCAAGATCTAAAAACTCCAAATTTTTGGGACGCCTTCTACCTAAAGTTGACTCATCTTCAGTCCCATCATTATCAAGATTCATATTGAAAAACAAAGATTTAATAGGGGACACATCAATTACTTTTAGATCTTCATCTTTATTATCATGAAAACTAGAAGAACACGCTTTCACAAAGCAATCTTTCTTAGCACGCATCCTAGCGGTTCTTTCTTTGCACCCATCAATGGAAATTCTCATGGCTTTGAGAGACTCATTGATATCATGCTTAGGTGGAATAGATCTAAGTTTCAAAGAATCAACATCAAGAGAAATTCTATCCACGTTCCTAGCCAACTCATCAATCTTAAGCAATTTTTCTTCAATCAAAGCATTGAAACTCTTTTGCGAAGTAATAAATTCTATAATACTAGATCCCAAATAAGAGGGCATCTTATTGTAATTTCCATAAGAATTGTTGTAGGAATTACCATAATTATTAGAGGAATTACTAGGAAACGGCCTAGGATTAAAATTACCTCTATACGCGTTGTTACCAAAATTGTTCCTACCAACAAAATTCACATCCATAGATTCATTATTATTATCAATCAAAGTAGACAAAGGCATATCATTAGGATCAGTAGGAGCACTCTTATCAGCAAAAAAATCATAAGTTCATCCATCTTTCCACTCAAAACATTAATCTCTTCAATTGCATGCACTTTTTTACTAGTATATATTTCAGTGTGCCATTGAGAATAATTAACCATAATATTATCTAGGAGTTTGGTAGCTTCTCCTAAAGTGATTTCCATAAAAGTGCCTCCCGCGGCCAAATCTAAAAGATTTCTAGAAGCAAAATTCAATCCGGCATAAATTTTTTGTATAATCATCCATAAATTCAAACCATGTGTAGGGCAATTACACATCATTAATTTCATCCTCTCCCAATATTGTGCAACATGTTCATGATCAAGTTGCATATAATTCATAATATCATTTCTATGAGAGATGATCTTAGCGGGAGGAAATGTTGGGGAACGTAGCAGAAATTCAAAATTTTCCTACGTGTCACCAAGATCTATCTATGGAGAAACCAGCAACAAGGGGAAGGAGAGTGCATCTACATACCCTTGTAGATTGCTATGCGGAAGCGTTCAAGAGAACTGGGTTGAAGGAGTCGTACTCGTCGTGATCCAAATCACCGGAGATCCTAGTGCCGAACGGATGGCACCTCCGCGTTCAACACACGTACAGAGCAGTGACGTCTCCTCCTTCTTGATCCAGCAAGGGGGAAGGAGAGGTTGATGGAGATCCAGCAGCACGACGGCGTGGTGGTGGAAGTAGCGATTCCAACAGGGCTTCGCCAAGCGCTGCGGGGGGAGGGAGATGTGTCATGGGAGGGAGAGGGAGCCGCCAGGGCTTAGGTGCGGCTGCCCTCCCTTCCCCCCACTATATATAGGGCCAAGGGAGAGGGGGGGTGCAGCCTTGGCCCTTCCTCCAAGGTAGGGTGCGGCCAGGGAGGAGTCCATCCTCCCCAAGGCACCTAGGAGGTGCCTTCCCCCTTTAGGACTCTTTCTTTCCCTTATCTCTTGGCGCATGGGCCTCTTGGGGCTGGTGCCCTTGGCCCATATAGGCCAAGGCGCACACCCCTACAGCCCATGTGGCCCCCTGGGGCAGGTGGACCCCCTTGGTGGACCCCCGGACCCCTTTCGGCACTCCCGGTACAATACCGATAATGCGCGAAACTTTTCCGGCGACCAAAACAAGACTTCCCATATATAAATCTTTACCTCCGGACCATTCCGGAACTCCTCGTGACGTCCGGGATCTCATCTGGGACTCCAAACAACTTTCGGGTTACCGCATACTAATATCTCTATAACCCTAGCGTCACCGAACCTTAAGTGTGTAGACCCTACGGGTTCGGGAGACATGCAGACATGACCGAGATGACTCTCCGGTCAATAACCAACAGCGGGATCTGGATACCCATGTTGGCTCCCACATGTTCCACGATGATCTCATCGGATGAACCACGATGTCAAGGACTTAATCAATCCCGTATACAATTCCCTTTGTCTAGCGGTACGATACTTGCCCGAGATTCGATCGTCGGTATCCCGATACTTTGTTCAATCTCGTTACCGGCAAGTCTCTTTACTCGTTTTGTAACACATCATCCCGTGATCAACTCCTTGATCACATTGTGCACATTATGATGATGTCCTACCGAGTGGGCCCAGAGATACCTCTCCGTTTACACGGAGTGACAAATCCCAGTCTTGATTTGTGCCAACCCAACAGACACTTTCGGAGATGCATGTGTGTTGCTGCGTGTGTGTGTGCGTGTGTGTGTGCACGTGCGTGTGCGTGTTGTTGCGTGTGTGTGTGCGTGCGTGTGTGTTGGTGCATGTGTATGTGTTGCTGCGTGTGTGATTCTGCCCTCGCACTGGTATTGTGTGTGCGCGCTATTGCCCTCCACACACATACCACATGAGGGGCAAAAGAGTCTTTTCAGGTGTCATTTAGGCTCAAAATGAACGAAAATGTCATATAGGGAATAAAATTTAGAACTTGTGTCAAATAAGGAAGAATTTTTTTTCCAGTGTCAAATAAGGAAGCAGATTTTAAGATAGTGTCAAATAAGGAATTCTCTCAATACAATTCTAGCATGGATAATAAACGATTATCATGAACAAGGAAATATAATAATAACTAATTTATTATTGCCTCTAGGGCATATTTCCAACAGTCTCCCACTTGCACTAGAGTCAATAATCCAGTTCACATCGATATGTGATTAACACTCAAGGTCACATCCCCATGTGACTAACACCCAAAGAGTTTACTAGAGTCAATAATCTAGTTCACATTACCATGTGATTAACACTCGATGAGTTCTGGGTTTGAACATGTTATGCTTGTGAGAGATGTTATAGTCAACGGGTCTGAATCTTTCAGATCCGTATGTACTTCGCAAATCTCTATGTCATCTTGTAGATGCAGCTACTACGCTATATTTGGAGCCATTTCAAATAACTGTTCTACTTGGAACTATTCTAAATTTTTTTCTCCATTATACGTATCCGGTATCTCTACTCAGAGCTATCCGGATAGGTGTTAAGCTTGCATCGACGTAACTCTTTACGTCGAACTCTTTATCACCTCCATAACCGAGAAACATATCCTTATTCCTCTAAGGATAATTTAGACCGCTATCTGGTGATCTACTCCTAGATTACCTTTGTACCCTCTTGCCAGATATGTGGCAAGGCACACATCAGGTGCGGTACTCAGCATGGCATACCGTATAGAGCCTATGACAAAAGCATAGGGGACGACCTTCGTCCTTCCTCTTTCTTCTGCCGTGGTCGAGCTTTAACTCTTAACTTCATACCTTACAACTCAGGCAAGAACTCCTTCTTTGTCTGATCCATCTTGAACACCTTCAAGATCATGTCAAGGTATGTGCTCATTTGAAAGTACCATTAAGCGTTTTGATCTATCCTTATAGATCTTGATGCTCAATGTTCAAGTAGCTTAATCCAGGCTTTCCATTGAAAAACACTTTCCAAATAACCCTATATGCTTTCCAGAAATTCTACGTCATTTCTGATTAACAACATGTCAATAACATATATTCATCAGAAATTCTATAGTGCTCCCACTCACTTCTTTGGAAATACAAGTTTCTCATAAACTTTGTATACACCCAAAATCTTTGATCATCTCATCAAAGCATACATTCCAACTCCGAGATGCTTACTCCAGTCCTTAGAAGGATTGCTGGAGCATTGCATACTTATTAGCATCTTTCAGGATTGACAAAACCTTCCGGTTGTATCACATACAACCTTTCCTCAAGAAAATCATTGAGAAAACAATGTTTTTGACATCCTATCTGCAAGATTTCATAAACAATGCAGTAATCGCTAATATAATTCCAACAGACTCTTAGCATCGCTACGAGTGAGAAACTCTCATCGTAGTCAACTCCTTGAACTTGTCGGAAAACATCTTAAGGACAAGTCGAGCTTTCTTGATGGTGATACTTACCATCATTGTCCGTCTTCCTTTTAAAATCCATCTGTACTCAACAGCCTTACGACCATCGAGCCGTTCTGCCAAAGTCTACACTTTGTTTTCATACATGGATCCTCTCTCGGATTTTATGGCCTCGAGCCATTTATCGGAATCCGGGCCCACCATCGCTTCTCCATAGCTCGTAGGTTCATTGTTGTCTAGCAACATGACTTCCAAGACAGGATTACGTACCACTCTGAAGTAGTACGCATCCTTGTCATCCCATGAGGTTTGGTAGTGACTTGATCTGAAGTTTCATGATCACTATCATAAGCTTCCACTTCAATTGGTGTAGGTGCCACAGGAACAACTTCCTGTGCCCTGCCACACACTAGTTGAAGAGACGGTTCAACAACCTCATCAAGTCTCCACCATCCTCCCACTCAATTCTTTCGAGAGAAACTTTTCCTCGGGAAAGGACCTGATTCTAGAAACAATCCCTTATTGCTTTCGGATCTGAGACAGGAGGTATACCCAACTGTTTTGGGTGTCCTATGAAGATGCATTTATCCGCTTTGGGTTCGAGCTTATCAGCCTGAAACCTTTTTCACATAAGCGTCGCAGCCCCGAACTTTTAAGAAATGACAGCTTAGGTTTCTCTAAACCATAGTTCATACGGTGTCATCTCATCGGAATTACGTGGTGCCCTATTTAAAGTGAATGTGGTTGTCTTTAATGCCTAACCCATAAACTATCGTGGTAATTCGATAAGAGACATCATGGTATGCATCATATCCAATAGGGTGCAGTTATGATGTTCGGACACACCATCACACTATGGTGTTCCAGGCTGTATTAGTTGTGAAACAATTTCCACAATGTCTTAATTCTGTGCCAAACTCGTAATTCAGATATTCATCTCTATGATCATATCATAGATATTTTATCCTCTTGTCATGACGATCTTTCAACTTCACCCTGAAATTACTTGAACCTTTCAATAATTCAGACTCGTGATTCATCAAGTAAATATACTCAACATCTACTCAAATCATCTGTGAAGTAAGAACATAACGATATCCACTACATGCCTCAGCACTCATTGGATTGCACACATCAAAATGTATTACTTCCAACAAGTTGCTTTCTAGTTCCATTTTACTGAAAACGAGGCTTTCAGTCATCTTGCCCATGTGGTATGATTCGCATGTCTCAAGTGATTCAAAATCAAGTGAGTCCAAACGGTCCATTTGCATGGAGTTTCTTCATGCATATACACCAATATACATGGTTCCCATGTCTCAAACTTTTCAAAACGAGTGAGCCCAAAGATCCATCAACATGGAGCTTCTTCATGCGTTTTATACCGATATGACTTACGTGGCAGTGCCACAAGTAGGTGGTACTATCATTACTATCTTTTGGCATGAACATGTGTATCACTACGATCAAGATTCAATAAACCATTCATTTTAGGTGTAAGACCATTGAAGGTATTATTCAAATAAACAGAGTAACCATTATTCTCTTTAAATGAATAACCGTATTGCGATAGACATAATCCAATCATGCCTATGCTCAACGCAAACACCAATCTCGATGGTAGAGGGAGCGTACGATATTTGATCAACCTTGGAAATACTTCCAACACATATCGTCATCTCACCTTTAGCTAGTCTCCGTTTATTCCGTAGCTTTTATTTCGAGTTACTAACACTTAGCAACCGAACCGGTATCTAATACCCTGGTGCTACTAGGAGTACTAGTAAAGTACACATTAACATAATACATCCAATATACTTCTATCGACCTTGCGAACCTTCTTATCTACCAAGTATCTAGGGTAATTCTGCTCCAGTGGCTGTTCCCTTTATTACAGAAGCACTTAGTCTCGGGTTTGGGTTCAACCTTGGGTTTCTTCACTAGAGCAGCAGCTGATTTGCCGTTTCATGAAGCATCCCTTTTTTCCCTTGCCCTTCTTGAAACTAGTGGTTTCACCAACCATCAACAATTGATGTTCCTTCTTGATCTCTACTTTTGTGGTGTCAAACATCGCGAATATCTCATGGATCATCATATATGTCCCTGATATATTGTAGTTCATCACGAAGCTCAAGCAGCTTGGTGGTAATGACTTCGGAGAACCATCACTATTTCATCTGGAAGATCAACTCCCACTCGATTCAAGCGATTGTTGTACTCAGACAATCTGAGCACAAGTTCAACAATTGAGCTTTTCTCCCTTAGTTTGCAGGCTAAGAAAATCGTCGAAGGTCTTATACCTCTTGACGTGGGCACGAGCCTGAAATCCCAATTTCAGCCCTCGAAACATCTCATATGTTTCGCGATGTTTCAAAACGTCTTCGGTGCCTCAACTCTAAGCCGTTTAACTGAACTATCACATAGTTATCAAAATGTGTATGTCAGATGTTCGCAACATCCATAGACAACGTTCGAGGTTCAGCACACTGAGCGGTGCATTAAGGACATAAGCCTTCTATGAAGCAATGAGGACAAACCTCAGTTTACGGACCTAGTCCGCATAATTACTACTATCAACTTTCAACTAAATTTTCTCTAGGAACATATCTAAATAGTAGAACTGAAGCGCGAGCTACGACATAATTTGCGAAGACCTTTTGACTATGTTCAGGATAACTAAGTTCATCTTGTGAACTCCCACTCAGATAGACATCCCTCTAGTCATCTAAGTGATTACATGATCCGAGTCAACTAGGCCGTGTCCGATCATCACGTGAGACGGACTAGTCATCATCGGTGAACATCTTCATGTTGATCGTATCTACCATACGACTCATGCTCGACCTTTCGGTCTCTTGTGTTCCGAGGCCATGTCTGTACATGCTAGGCTCGTCAAGTCAACCTAAGTGTTTCGCGTGTGTAAATATGTCTTACACCCGTTGTATGTGAACGTTAGAATCTAACACCCGATCATCACGTGGTGCTTCAAAACAACGAACTGTCGCAATGGTGCACAGTTAGGGGGAACACTTTCTTGAAATTATTATGAGGGATCATCTTATTTACTACCGTCGTTCTAAGTAAACAAGATGCATAAACATGATAAACATCACATGCAATCAAATAGTGACATGATATGGCCATCATCACTTTGCTCCTCTTGATCTCCATCTTCGGGGCTCCATGATCATCATCGTCACCGGCATGACACCATGATCTCCATCATCATGATCTCTATCATCGTGTCTTCATGAAGTTGTCTTGTCAACTATTACTTCTACTACTACAGCTAACGGTTAGCAATAAAGTGAAGTAATTACATGACGTTTATGTTGACACGCAGGTCATAAATAAATTAAGACAACTCCTATGGCTCCTGCCGGTTGTCATACTCATCGACATGCAAGTCGTGATTCCTATTACAAGAACATGATCAATCTCATACATCACATATATCATTCATCACATCCTTTTGGCCATATCACATCACATAGCATACCCTGCAAAAACAAGTTAGACGTCCTCTAATTGTTGTTTGCATGTTTTACGTGGCTGCTATGGGTTTCTAGCAAGAACGTTTCTTACCTACGCAAAAACCACAATGTGATATGCCAATTGCTATTTACCCTTCATAAGGACCCTTTTCATCGAATCCGATCCAACTAAAGTGGGAGAGACAGACACCCGCTAGCCACCTTATGCAACTAGTGCATGTCAGTCGGTGGAACCATTCTCACGTAAGAGTACGTGTAAGGTCGGTCCGGGCCGCTTCATCCCACAATGCCACCGAATCAAGATTGGACTAGTAACGGTAAGCATATTGAACAAAATCAACGCCCACAACTACTTTGTGTTCTACTCGTGCATAGAAACTACGCATAGACCTAGCTCATGATGCCACTGTTGGGGAACGTAGCAGAAATTCAAAATTTTCCTACGTGTCACCAAGATCTATCTATGGAGAAACCAGCAACAAGGGGAAGGAGAGTGCATCTACATACCCTTGTAGATCGCTATGCAGAAGCATTCAAGAGAACGGGGTTGAAGGAGTCGTACTCGTCGTGATCCAAATCACCGGAGATCCTAGTGCCGAACGGACGGCACCTCCGCGTTCAACACACGTACGGAGCAGCGACGTCTCCTCCTTCTTGATCCAGCAAGGGGGAAGGAGAGCTTGATGGATATCCAGCAGCACGACAGCGTGGTGGTGGAAGTAGCGGGATTCCAACAGGGCTTCGCCAAGCGCTGCGGGAGGAGGGAGATGTGTCATGGGAGGGAGAGGGAGGCGCCAGGGCTTAGGTGCGGCTGCCCTCCCTTCCCCCCACTATATATAGGGCCAAGGGAGATGGGGGTGCAGCCTTGGCCCTTCCTCCAAGGAAGGGTGCGGCCAGGGAGGAGTCCATCCTCCCCAAGGCACCTAGGAGGTGCCTTCCCCCTTTAGGACTCTTTCTTTCCCTTATCTCTTGGCGCATGGGCCTCTTGGGGCTGGTGCCCTTGGCCCATATAGGCCAAGGCGCACACCCCTACAGCCCATGTGCCCCCCCGGGGCAGGTGGACCCCCTTGATGGACCCCCGGACCCCTTTCGGCACTCCCGGTACAATACCGATAATGCGCGAAACTTTTCCGGCGACCAAAACAAGACTTCCCATATATAAATCTTTACCTCCGGACCATTCCGGAACTCCTCGTGACGTCTGGGATCTCATCCGGGACTCTAAACAACTTTCGGGTTACCGCATACTAATATCTCTATAACCCTAGCGTCACCGAACCTTAAGTGTGTAGACCCTACGGGTTCGGGAGACATGCAGACATGACCGAGATGACTCTCCGGTCAATAACCAACAGTGGGATCTGGATACCCATGTTGGCTCCCACATGTTCCACGATGATCTCATCGGATGAACCACGATGTCAAGGACTTAATCAATCCCGTATACAATTCCCTTTGTCTAGCGGTACGATACTTGCCCGAGATTCGATCGTCGGTATCCCGATACTTTGTTCAATCTCGTTACCGGCAAGTCTGTTTACTCGTTTCGTAACACATCATCCCGTGATCAACTCCTTGATCACATTGTGCACATTATGATGATGTCCTACCGAGTGGGCCCAGAGATACCTCTCCATTTACACGGAGTGACAAATCCCAGTCTCGATTCGTGCCAACCCAACAGACACTTTCGGAGATACCTGTAGTATACCTTTATAGCCACCCAATTACGTTGTGACGTTTGGCACATCCAAAGCACTCCTACAGTATCCGGGAGTTGCACAATCTCATGGTCTAAGGAAATGATACTTGACATTAGAAAAGCTTTAGCATACGAACTACATGATCTTGTGCTAGGCTTAGGATTGGGTCTTTGTCCATCACATCATTCTCCTAATGATGTGATCCCGTTATCAATGACATCCAATGTCCATGGTCAGGAAACCGTAACCATCTATTGATCAACGAGCTAGTCAACTAGAGGCTTACTAGGGACATGGTGTTGTCTATGTATCCACACATGTATCTGAGTTTCCTATCAATACAATTCTAGCATGGATAATAAACGATTATCATGAACAAGGAAATATAATAATAACTAATTTATTATTGCCTCTAGGGCATATTTCCAACAGGAAAATACTTAGAGATAAAAGCATCTTTGCACTTATTCCATGAATCAATACTATTTTTAGGCAAAGACGAAAACCAAGCTTTAGCATGAACTCTAAGAGAAAACGGAAATAGCTTAAGTTTAACAATATCATTATCCACATCTTTCTTCTTTTGCATATCACAAAAATCAACAAAGTTGTTTAGATGGGTAGCGGCATCTTCACTAGGAAGGCCAGAGAACGGATCTTTCATGACAAGATTCAGCAAAGCAGTATTAATTTCACAAGATTCAACATCGGTAAGAGGAGCAATCAGAGTGCTAATAAAATCATTATTGTTGGTATTGGCAAAGTCACATAATTTAGTATTATCTTGAGCCATCGTGACAAACAAGCAATCCAACACACAAGCAAACAAGAAACAGGCAAAAGGCAAATAGAAAAAGAGAAGGGGAACAGAAAAAGAGGGCGAATAAAACGGCAAGGGTGAAGTGGGGGAGAGGAAAACAAGAGGTAAATGGCAAATAATGTAATGCGGAGGATAAGAGTTGTGATGGGTACTTGGTATGTCTTGACTTGGCGTAGATCTCCCCGGCAACAGCGCTAGAAATCCTAGTTGTCGGGAGATCAAATCTTGACTTGACTTTGCGTAAGCCTCCCCGGCAACGGCGCCAGAAATACTTCTTGCTACCTCTTGAGCACTACGTTGGTTTTCCCTTGAAGAGGAAAGGGTGATGCAGTAAAGCAGCGTAAAGAACCTCGCAACCTACGCGATAAAGGGGTTGTCAATCCCTTCACGACCACTTGCAAGAGTGAGATCTGATAGAGATAATAATAATAAGATAAATATTTTTGGTATTTTTATGATATAGATTGAAAGTAAAGATTGCAAAATAAAATAGATTGGAAACTTGTATAATGGAAAATAGACCCGGGGGCCATAGGTTTCACTAGTGGCTTCTCTCAAGATAGCATAAGTATTACGGTGGGTGAACAAATTACTATCGAGCAATTGATAGAAAAGCAAATAATTATGAGAATATCTAGGCATGATCATGTACATAGGCATCATGTCCGTGACAAGTAGACCGACTCCTGCCTGCATCTACTACTATTACTCCACACATCGACCACTATCCAACATGCATCTAGAGTATTAAGTTCATAAGAACAGAGTAATGCCTTAAGCAAGATGACATGATGTAGAGGGATAAACTCATGCAATATGATATAAACCCCATATTTTTATCCCCGATGGAAACAATACAATACGTGCCGTTTCCCCTACTGTCACTGGGATCGAGCACCGCAAGATTGAACCCAAAACTAAGCACTTCTCCCATTGCAAGAACGATCAATCTAGTAGGCCAAACCAAACTGATAATTCGAAGAGACTTGCAAAGATAAACCAATCATACATAAAAGAATTCAGAGAAGAATCAAATGTTGTTCATAGATAATCAGGATCATAAACCCACAATTCATCGGATCTCGACAAACACACCGCAAAAAAAGATTACATCGAATAGATCTCCAAGAGAATCGAGGAGAACTTTGTATTGAGATCCAAAGAGATAGAAGAAGCCATCTAGCTACTAGCTATGGACCCGAAGGTTTGAAGTAAACTACTCACACATCACCAGAGAGGCCACAGAGTTTATGTAGAGGCCCTCCGTGATCAATGCCCCTCCGGCGGAGCTCCGAAAAAGGCCCCAAGATGGGATCTCTCGGGTACGGAAGGTTGCGGTGGTGGAATTAGGTTTTCGTGGTGTTCCTGGATTTTTGCAGGGTACGTGGACTTATATAAGAGGAAGAAGTAGGTCGGTGGAGCAACGACAGGCCCATGAGGGTGGAGGGTGCGCCCAGGGGGGTAGGCGCACCCCCTACCTCGTGGCCTCTGGTTAATAGGTTAGTCCCAAAAATGATATAGGCAAAAAAAACAGCAATTTGGGCTAGGCCTCCGGTTAATAGGTTAGTCCCAAAAATGATATAAAAGTGTAAAATAAAGCCCATTAACATCCAAAATAGATAATATAATAGCATGGAGCAATCAAAAGTTATAGATACATTGGAGACGTATTAGAGTTGTTTAGCGCAACGAACCAGGCAACCAAACTATGCGGCTCTAACGCCCTCACTTAGCCATAGGAGTGCGACAATAAAAACATGGGCGCAGCCCCTAGTATCCGAACTAGAGTGCTATAAGCGTCTGATCGGGAAGTACCAATCCTTCGCGTAATGCGGAAGAAATCTCCAACGATTTGCATCCTCCGAACAGCTGACCGGCTCTTGCCGCATCATGACAGTCAGTTTTCGGCTTTCTCTACTGAGGTGCTCCTTTGGATAAACCAAGGCACAATCGCAGTAGTTCTCCCTTTAATACCTTACCCGATGTAGCAGAATGTAAGGTAGCAAGCACAGGAGCCGGGCAACCCAACTATTGACCAAAGACATGATTCGGAGCCAATGCATATAATGCTAAATTCGGGGTGCCGAACTATACTTATAAAAAGTGTTCGGACTTTTGTTGCCATAATGTGGGGTTCTATGAAGCCCCTGGCCAACATCGAGCATACCAAAGTGTACGGGTGCTACCTGATATTATCCTTAGGGGAGCTGAAAAAAGAGAAAGAAGAAAGAAAACAGAAAGGGTGCAAAAAAGCTGGAGTCCTACAGTTCGAGCCGCAAACTGTTCTCATTATATTTAATTAGTACGTCAAGGCGCATTGATACAGGTAGCACGATAAGCAACATGCTATTTGACATGCCGAAACCAAGGGAGAGCTGCTTGTGGGTCCTGAAAAACAGGTAAAGTTGTCGTTAACGGAATCACCTAAAAAGTCTCCCATACGTCTGTGTTTCTCGCCGTCTTGGTGTGTTTATCCTTCAAGAGGACCGAGGACCAGGCCATCAGATGGTGCATGTGGGATTGAGATCTGAAAAGGAAAACAAGTAAAAATGAAAGTATATGTGTATCCGACGTTGGTTGAGCCGTACTACGGACCACGAGCTAGCTATGCCTCCGTCGATGCCCATGGGATTTTGAGCGCGTAGTTATGTACATGCGGCACAAATGCTACCACTTGATCAGAACTGCGATGGAGGCCGAATTGCTAGTCGAGCTCCTGACGAGCTGAGCTCTCCTGTCGTAGAGTAGTTTGGACCCTCTTAACGGTGTCCGTGGGCTCGGCAGCCGAGTTAAGGTGCTGCTTGAGAAGGCCGCTCTGTACTTCTGCTACTAAGGCAGCTGTGTGCTCTTTTGTACGGAGGGAGCATTCCGTATTTCCGTTGACTGTTATGACACCGCGTGGACCGGGCATCTTGAGCTTGAGATAAGCGTAGTGTCGTACCACGTTGAATTGAGCGAGCGCAGTTCGTCCGAGCAGTGCGTGATAGCTGCTGCGAAATGGGACGATATCGAGGATTACCTCCTTGCTTCGGAAGTTCTCCGGAGATCCGAAGACAACCTCGAGTGTGATTGAGCCCGTACAGCGGGCCTCTACGCCTGGTATGACTCCTTTAAAGGTAGTCCTCGTAGGCTTGATCCTTGATGGGTTAATGCCCATTTTTCGCACTGTATCCTGATAGAGCAGATTAAGGCTGCTACCTCCGTCCATAAGGACGTGAGTCGGGTGGAACCCATCAATTATTGGGTCTAAGACCAGTGCGGCTGAGCTACCGTGCCGGATACTGGTCGGATGATCCCATGCGATCAAAAGTGATCGGGCATGAAGACCATGGATTAAACTTTGGGTCGACTGGCTCTATCGTGTAGACGTCCCTGAGCGCGTGCTTGCGCTCCCTCTTGGGGATGTGGGTAGCATATATCATGTTCACCGTTTTGACCTGACGGGGAAACTTCTTCTGTCCCCCTGTGTTTGGTTGCTGGGGCTCTTCGTCATCGTCCTCGCTTTGTGATACCTTTTCCCTATTCTCGGCGTTTAATGTACCGGTCTGTTTAAAAACCCAGCAATCTCTATTTGTATGATTGGGTGGCTTGTCTGGGGTGCCATGAATTTGGCACGGACGATCGAGTATGCGGTCCAAGCTGGATGGGCCAGAATTGTTCTTTTGGAATGGCTTCTTCCGCTGACCGGACTTAGGGCTCATGAATCCGGCATTGATTGTCGTGTCCTTGGTGTTATCATTGTTGTTTCAACGCTTGTATATGTTGCGTCGAGACTTGTCTTTGCTAGTTTTAGCTTCAGGGGTGCCGGCGTCGCTTGCATTGTTTTTGCTACCGGCCAACCAACTGTCCTCGCCCGCACAAAAGTGGGTCATGAGTGCCGTGAGAGCTGCCATGGATTTTGTCTTTTCTTGGCCGAGGTGGCGAGCGAGCCATTTGTCACGGATGCTAGGTTTGAAGGCTGTTAGGGCTTCGGCATCCGGACAATCGACAATTTGGTTCTTTTTAGTTAAGAACCTAGTCCAGAATTTCCTGGCGGACTCTTCGGGCTGTTGAACTATATGGCTTAAGTCATCAGTGTCTGGAGGTCGAACATATGTACCTTGGAAGTTATCAAGGAAAGCCTCTTCCAGGTCCTCCCAGCTGCCAATAGAATTTGCAGCCAGACTGTTGAGCCAGTGCTGAGCTGGCCCTTTTAGTTTTAAAGGGAGGTATTTGATGGCGTGGAGGTCATCGCTGCGGGCCATATGAATGTGGAGAATGAAGTCTTCGATCCACACCGCGGGGTCCTTGGTTCCATCGTATGATTCTATATTCACAGGTTTGAACCCTTCTGGGAATTCATGATCCAGGACCTCATCAGTGAAGCAATGAGGGTGCGCGGCGCCACTATATCGGGTCGTATCGTGACGTAGCTCGGATGGAGTCCGTCAGTGGGTTTTTGGCCCGTGCGTGACTATGTTTGTCATGTCCGAATAGGTGGCCGTAGTCGCGTGTCGAGGCACGCCCTCGCGATCCGTAGATTGATCTAGTGTGTCCTGGTTTATTGTTCGTGGTTTGCCGGAGGTCATATGTATGCCCCTGGGCTGTTTTACCTCTGCCTGTGCGCTGGGGCGGGGCTGGCTGGTGTTCGGCGTGAGTTGCCGTTTTGTCTCGACCACGTGGTGGTCAGTCAGCTGCATTGTACGATGGAGGTATGTAGTTCGGCGCCTCCTCATCAAACTGAGGTAGCAGTTTGCGCTTTGGGTAGATTTTGGTTGGGCGCTTGAGGCTGTACTCTTCGACTGCTAGGACATCAGTCCATTTATCATTTAGCAGATCTTGGTCAGCTTGAAGCTGCCGTTGCTTCTTTTTCAGGCTCCGTGCAGTGGCAATTAGCTGGCGCTTGAAGCACTCCTGCTCAAGGGGTTCCTCAGGCACGATGAAATCCTTGGTGCCGAGGCTCACCTCGTCTTCGGAGAGCGGAAGGTCATTTTTGTCCTCCGAATCTTTGTGCGTGGCCTGTTTCCCGGGGCTAACATGCTCGCCTTCCCGTTCGTCTTGTTCGTTAGCTGTATCGACGGGGTCTTCGTTGTCTTAGGCACCTTCTAGAGTGTTGTCTTCTCCTGGGCCGGTACTACAGTCTTTGCTGCGGCGTGACTTAGAGCGGGTTGAAAATTAAATTCTCGTCTATCAGCACCTAGTTTGAGCCGGATATAGTTCGGTTGTGAGTCCTCTGTCAAGGATAGGTTCTTTAACGAGCTTAACACATCGCCCAAAGGCGAGTGCTGTAAGATGTCCGCGGTGCTGAATTCGAAGATCGATAAACGATCAAGCTCGGCGTCCGCGGGCTCACGTGGTTCGGAACTCACGGCCGAATCAAGTTTGTATGCGGCTCCAACACCGTGGAATCTGTCGCATCCGTAGTGGGGTTGATCCTCCCGTCCTTGGGTGGCGCAGCTTGCTCCGGATCTAATGCCAGAGTGGTTACAGGAGCGATCTCCTGGATGCAGCCTGATGATAGATTTAGGTCATGATCATCGGGGTGGCTGGGAGCGGCTACCGCGGTCTCGAATCAAGCGAAGATCAAGTCTCCATGGATGTCCGCAACGTAGTTCAAGCTCCCAAATCTGACCTGATGGCCAAGCGAATTAGCCCGCAGTGCGAAGCCGCCGAACACGAAGATCTTTCCGGGGAGGAAAGTTTCTCCTTGGACGGCGTCCTTATGGACGATTGAAGGGGCCATCAAACCTTTTGGCGACAGCATAGTGGAACTCTCAATGAAAGCACTAATGTCGGTGTGTCAAAACCAGCGGATCTCGGGTAGGGGGTCCCGAACTGTGCGTCTACGGTCGATGGTAACAGGAGACCAGGGACACGATGTTTACCCAGGTTCGGGCCCTCTCTATGGAGGTAGTACCCTACGTCATCCTTGATTGATATTGATGAGTATGAGTATTACAAGAGTTGATCTACCTCAAGATCGTAATGGCTAAACCCTAGAGGTCTAGCTTATATGGCTATGATAATGAGTATCCTATCCGGACTAAGTCCTCCGGTTTATATAGACACCGGGAGGATCTAGGGTTACACAAGGTCGGTTAGAAAGAAGGGAATCTACATATCCGGTCGTCAAGCTTGCCTTCCACGCCAAGGAGAGTTCCATCCGGACTCGGGTGCAGTGTTCGGTCTTCGTATCTTCACAGCCCATCAGTCTGGCCCATGGCTAATAGGCCGGACGTCCGAGGACCCCTTAATCCAGGACTCCCTCAATTGTAATCTCTCTGTTTCCCTTCATAACATTTTGGTCCAACCGAGATGAGCCATCGGTCCCACCGAGATTGCAATGCAAACTCTCTGTTTCCTTTCATAACGTTTCTGTCCTACCGAAAGAGCGAATCGGTCCCACCAAGATTGCCTAACCAACTCTCTGGTTAGTCTATTACCAAAATCGGTCTCACCGAGTTTGTGTAATTGGTATCACCGAGATTACGTTATGCCCTAACCCTAATGATATCGGTCCCACCGAGTAGACATGTCGGTCCCACCGAAAACCCTAACGGTCACATTATGAACTAAATCAGACTAACCGAGTTGTATGATTCGGTCCCACCGAGTTTGGTGATTTGTGTGTAACGATTAGATTTTGTGTGGAGGCTATATATACCCCTCCACCCACTCTTCATTCGTGGAGAGAGCCATCAGAACATGCCTACACTTCGAACATACATTTTCTGAGAGAGAACCACCTACACTTGTGTTGGGGTCAAGACACTTCATTCCAACCACATAAATCTTGATCTCTAGCCTTCCCCAAGTTGCTTTCCACTCAAATCATCTTTCCACCAAATCCTATCCTATGAGAGAGAGAGAGTTGAGTGTTGGGGAGACTATCATTTGAAGCACCAGAGCAAGGAGTTCATCATCAACACACCATTTGTTACCTCTTGGAGAGTGGTGTCTCCTAGATTGGTTAGGTGTCACTTGGGAGCCTCCGTCAATATTGGTGAGTTGAACCAAGGAGTTTGTATGGGCAAGGAGATCGCCTATCTCATGAAGATTACCCTAGTGAGGCAAGTCCTTCATGGGCGATGGCCATGGTGGGATATACAAGGTTGTTTCTTCGTGGACCCTTAGTGGGTGGAGCCCTTCGTGGACTCGCGCAACCATTACCCTTCGTGGGTTGAAGTCTCCATCAACGTGGATGTACGATAGCACCACCTATCGGAACCATGCCAAAAATCTCCGTGTCTACATATGCAATTGTTTTACATTCCGCCGCTATACTCTTAGAATTGCATGTGTAGGTTGTTTGCTTGACTTTTGCTAAGTTGCTAAAATCTGCCAAGAATTAAAATTGGGAAAAGGCTAGATTTTTATTTGGTCAAGTAGTCCAATCACCCCCCCCCCTCTAGACATACTTACGATCCTACAAGTGGTATCAGAGCTTTGGCATCCATTTGCCTTGATTTCCATAGCTTTGGTGATCATAGCCTTGGTTTCACAACCTAAGAGAGTATGGCGTCTAGTGAGGGAAATTACCACCGTAGAGATCCTTACTTTGATGGTACTAATTTTGCTAGTTGGAAGCATAAGATGAAAATGCATATTCTTGGACATAACCCCGCCGTTTGGGCTATTGTGTGTATTGGCTTGCAAGGTGAATTCTTTGATGGGAGGGAACCGAACTATGAGGCTAGTGCGGAAGAGTTGAAGATGTTGCAATACAATACTCAAGCTTGTGATATTCTCTTCAACGGATTGTGCCCCGAAGAATTCAACAAAATCAGCCGTCTCGAGAATGCAAATGAAATTTGGGATACTTTGATTGATATGCACGAAGGTACCGACTCCGTTAAGGAATCCAAATTGGATGTGCTTCAAAGTCAACTTGACAAGTTCAAAATGAAGTATGGTGAAGGTGTTGATGAAATGTACTCTAGGCTTGCTCTCATCACAAATGAGATTGCCGGCATATGAAGTGAAGAGATGACCGATATATTCATCATCAAGAAGATCCTAAGATCCTTGGATGGAAAATATGATACCGTGTGCACATTGATCCAAATGATGCCCAATTACAGAGATCTCAAGCCAACGGAAGTCATTGGAAGGATTGTTGTTCATGAGATGTCACTCAAGGATATGGAAGAGCTTCACAACAAGTCAAGTGGTGCTTACAAAGCCTCATGTGATGCTCCCACATCATGAAGTGAGAAATAAAACTTCAATGAAGAATTGAGCCTAATGCTGAAGAACTTCAACAAGTTCTACAAGAGTAGAAGCAAGGAAAGAAGTTCCAAGTCAAGGTCCTACAATGAAAAAAGATCCTCACGTCGTGAACGAAATTTCTACAATTGTGGAAGACACGGACACTACTCCAATGAGTGTACGACTCCCTACAAAATAAGAGAAGGTTCTCCTAAAAGAAGGAGTAGGAGAGAAGAATCACCACCAAGATAGAGAAGGAGTAGAGATGACCGTTATGAACGAATAACATCACAGAGAAGCAATGATTCGGAAAGGAAGGACAAATCATCAAGGGGCTACACAAAACGAAGACATCAACCTCACGTTGGTGAATGGGTATCCGGCTCCGACTCCGACGATCACTCCGAGAGAAGTTATCACTCCGACTCCGAATATACTCAAGATGAAGGTGTTGCCGGTCTAGCACTTGTGTCAACCAACTCCTATGACATATTTGAGTCACCAAATGAAGGAATTGGAATATGCTTCATGGCTAAAGGCCCAAAGGTATCACACCCCGAGTATGTTGATTTCAATAGTGATGAAGATGACTTGCTAGGTGATGATGATTTACTTGTTGACAATTCTAGTGATGAAAACTATGATGAACTTGCTATTAATCATGCTAATCAAGAAAAAATGAATGATGATGATAAGAAGGAGATTAAGCGTCTAACTAAAGAGCTAAACACTCTTAAGTTAGCTCATGAAACTACCTTGGAAAATCATCGAGAGCTTTTAAAGACTCATGAGAAGTTACGCTTCGAAAAGCTCAACCTTGAGCAAGAACATGAGTTCTTAAAGCCAATCAATGATGATCTTCGCAAGAAAAGTTCTTCTTACATTGCCAAGCGTTTACTCTTGTCTACTTACATGCGACAAGTTAAATCTAGCAACAAGAACAAGTAAGATTCTTCTTCTAGTAGTAACAATAATCATGCTAAACCCAATGATGTTGCTTCTAGTAGTTCTCTTGATTCCACTAATGATTCTCTTAGCCAAGTTACACTTGCGCAAGAAAATAGCTTATTGAAGGGAATTATAGAGAAAGGTGTTTACAAGAGCCTTGCCGGAAGTAAGCAATTTGAGGAAATTGTACACAAGCAAGCACTACAACACGAACCTGCCTATACCAACGCATATCTACCAATGATATGAAAATATGTGTTGTTTGTTTCAACCTCCCACCTCCCGTACTTATCCCACCTCCCCTACTTAGCGCTAACCTCCTCTCCTTAGAAAAAATCTAACCTCCCTGTACCCGCATCTCCACCTAGTTTTTCCTATGCGCAATCTCTGTCCTCCCCTCCCCTCCCCTGGTTCCCCTCTCACCCAAGCTCCATGACCATGGCGCCCCGTGGCACCACTGATTCCAACAAGCTCTAGCGAGCTCCCGTGATTTATCTCACCATCCCGGCTGCCCCTCAGTCCTCTCCTACGATCCTCCGCCACCGCGACGACCTTCGTGGTCCTGCACATGCCGCTCAGGAACCCTAGCCGCCATGGGTCGCCGGTGCGACTCCTGCGTAGCCCTCTACCCCGCGTCTCAGTATCCGCCGCCGCCGGCTCGGGATCGACAGTGCTGCTCTGTCTCGGCTTCCTTACCTTCGACATCGACAGCTTAGTAAGGAACTTCGCTCCTCTACTCGTGCCCTCTGGTTCTTTGTGGTGACATGGCCTTCGTGCCATGGTCGATTCTTTGCTGGAAATCATGACCGTGATCTACTCTACCGAGCGTTAGCAGTTGTGGTGTACTTGTGTCGTACTTCACGGCTGGATAATATCCCAACACGGTCAGTGACCTTGCCGGAGGCTAAAAAAATTCAGCTCACGATTCTGAGTTTCATGCTTGCATATCTCAGTGTGCTACTACTAGTTAGTTCTGCACATGCAAGCCAGTCGTTTCTAGTTGGGTTAATCTATTGTGATGTATAGTTGAGTGATTCACCACTTGTCCGTATGTGTTAATTCTGGAAGAATGCATGCGTCCTTGTTTTCTCAGTAGTTGTTTCTTGCTGCTATGTGTGTGGATGAATCCTTAACAATTTCCCTGTCACACATTGTGTAATACCTTAAGAATAAGTCACAGATGCCCGTCCTAATATTCCTCTTGACTATATATATAATCCTTAATTTCATTTTCATTGCAGGTTCTAAAACTGAGGCCAACAGGTGTGTGTGTGTGTGTGTTTGTTGGATTGCATTGTGTTGATGAACATCAAGGCTACAGGATGGTTGTGAGTTACCAAAACATTGTCACCCTTATTTTACTAATCACTGACTCAGTTTCAATTGTAGATACGCCTATTGAATTTAGTGTGAAGTTTTTGTTTGATATTTTCATTGCAGTGCTTGAAGAATGGTGTGGAGGCAGCAATGCAGAATTAACCAGCGACGACGAGCAACATTGTAGCTTTTCTTGTCATGCCCACATGTTGTGGAGCTGCCGACCTACCCGAGCCGCCCTCGATCAGTGCCAACTCCGCGAGAGAAAACTATGGTATTGGTCTCGTTCTTTTCATTATTACATTTGTAAGGTTCTTCATTCCCATAGGATTTATGATAGTGAAGTTACTGGATGTAGGAATTATGGTATACTATGACTTCAACACATTTTGTTGTTTCTTGACTTGTTTTAGTAAGAACTTCTGTGCTCGAGTCATAACCATGTACGATTTCACCTTGCCCCAATTACTCAATCAGAAGTTCAGAACTTGTGGTATTCGACATGTTGTTGGCCCTCAACTTCCATCAATTAGCATCCAATTCTTCTCAAGACCATGAAATATTTATTTCTCACAGGTTCTTCTTCGATCAATTTCTCAGATTAGGAGTTGAGTAAACATCAATATGCTCAAGGTAATGCACCCTACTTTGCATAGTAAACGATACTGGGCCATTTTGATTGCAAAACATCTTTGATAAACTGAAGATGATGCCACAACCCAGCTTTAGTTTATAGATTGCGGAGAGATTGGCCAATCTAAAAAAGAAAAGATGGATTCCAAGGTGAACAGTGGTGTGATGTCTGCAGCTGGGACGTTGAAAAGTTTGTGTAAGTTCTTCTGGCTTTATCTCAAATATTAATTTCTACGCGTGCGCTTATGTAGAAACATCAAATGTCTTAGATATCTTCTAGAAAATCATGTGTTGATGACATTTCAGCAAAGAAGTGTGTAATTTGCTTCTCAATCTACATTACTACTTATGCTATTTTGGTGCAATGCTATGTCTGATATCTTATGACAGTCCTTGTAGATTTTGTGTTGATGTAAATATTGTACTAAACTCATCTTTACGATTAAATACGGAGTTGCTAAGGGTCCTATAGGTTGGAGAGACTAGTATCCTATTTTATCAAGATAGTAACTTCTTGTTCTAAAGTTTACTCTATTACTTGTGTTCTAAAATTTACCTTGTTTAACTAAATTATGTTGTTACTAAATTTTTGCACTGTTGTACTAAAATTTGCCTTTCTACTGTTGTACTAAAATCTAACCATTGATTAGGAAGGAAGATATTAAGGGAGCAAAAATAATAAGGAAGGAGCGCTCAGAAGAAGTTACTAAAAATCCACTTAAGGTGTGACCTTCACGTAACTCACAAATCATAATCAGATATTCATGATAATTGCACCAGACACATGACATCCATTCGTATAACTGTATATAGTATATTGTACTTGATGCTATTATTGTTCCTTTTTAACATGATGCTTATATTGTTCCTTTTTAAATTGATGCTTATATTGTTTCTTTGAGCATAAATTATATATTTAAATTCTTGAAACCTTACATCTATTTGTTCAAGAGAACTGCAGATCTTTCTATGAAAATGAAGGTTGTGTTGTATGCAGTACATGTTTTTTTTTCAAAGGAAGTACCTGATATCTTACATTCTATGTTTGCTTCAAGTTTACTTGAACTCAATTGACATCTAGCAGATTTCTTCATAAGAAAACAAGGATCAAAAGTGTGTAAGATGTAGGATATTGCTCCACTTTTCCGTCTGCAATGTTACTAATGTGATAGCCTTCAACATTTGTATGTTGCTCCTCTACATTTTTGTGCTCTGTTAACCTGATTTTCTCTATCGTAAATTACTCATCTCGTTATTTGTTTTTGTAGATTGCTGAGATAAATGGAGGATGCATGGCTCAGATGTTGATTGCAAGGCATAGAATGGGGATAATTAGAATGTCATTTTCAGGAAAATGTTTGAAACATTATAGTTGATTGGAAGGTCGAGAATTTTGCTACTAGTAGATAGCTCACATCTTGTAATGTTTGGATCGTTCTCGGTGTAATGCAACATAGTTGATTTAATATATGCGATCTTTCCGTTTATTGTACTATGCCTCCTATACACTATGTATTGAACTAATAATTGTGGATGGCAATGTATAAAATATCATCAATTATTCATGCTATGTACCGAAGCATCTAGTCGTTGTAATGATGGTAGCCACCAACGCATATGAAGTGTTGTAAGACTATAACTCTATATGTTGCTACCTTACAACGCTTCTACATGGCGTTTAACAACGCATGTATATACGTTGTAGTAGACCCTAGCAACGCCACCAACGACAACGCATAATAATCCGTTGGTGTAGGCCTTAGCAACGCATATATGGACATACGACAACGCATTGATGCGTTGCTGTAGGGGGTTCCTGTTGTAGTGAAGGAAGACATCGGAAGAATCTAGGTGTTGGTTTTGAACGAAAGTTCAATGCCAATGGAGTTGAGTGGGAAGAAGATCAATACCCCAAGACGAAATTTGTTTCTCAACAAGAGAAGTATGATCCTACTTCTTTCCAAGGAACACAAGCTCAAGATGATCTTCCACCACAAGACCACAAGACCACAAGCAAAAAGGCAATGACAAGCTTCAAGAGGAGATTGATGAATTTGAAGAAGCTCCCAAAGCCTTGGTCAAGTGGGTTCCCAAGACTACATCAAGTTCTACTTCATCAAGTACGACTACAACTCCAAGGATTCCCATCAAGATGGTGTGGATCCCGAAGAAGAAGAACTAGAGAGTTCTTGAGGGTGACTCCACCAACACACTTCACTCATATCATTTTGGTGAGGACAAGTGCAAACAACTTCCATATCTTGCACTAGTTCAAGGAGTCACAAACCCTCTTGTTGGTAAGACAAGGGACAAGGTAAACTAATACATTCATGGACATCATCTCATGTGAATATCACTATATGTCTATGGATATCCTTGTTTGTTCCTTGTGGGACTAACCCGTGTAGGTATTGAAAGTGCAACTCACTCCAAAGGATTGCTCCAAAGGATCTACATCAACATTGAGCATCTACATATTCAACACCTACATGAAGTCATCATCGACAAAACCCAAGGTTAGTTCATCCCTCTTAGGGGGGATATCACATCTAGGGGGAGCTTTACTCTAATTAATTGAGCTAAAGCAACTTTAATGGTGTGAACACAACAATGCTTTATGTAAAAGTGGCAACCCCACTTATGCTTAAACGATGAGTATGACCTACGATCAAATGTTCTCATTTGACTCCTAAGTCAATATACTCATATATAGATGACCTAGTCATCGCCAAATTTCTTGATAGATGCTAGAGTGTTTGTGCATGTTTTGTCACATATTTCTTTTGCCATCTTATTGTGTGAGCATGTTGGTTGCATATTTTACTCATTTGAGGACATCCATTTGTTGCTTTGATTGTTTGGCTTTTTCTCTTTTGCCAAATGGATGGACAAGAATGCCTAAGAACTCGCTCTAGCTATCTATGTTTTCCTCATCTCAAACTCTATTCATGCTACATCACAAACTTTGATCAAGTCAGATTCGAACCACTCTGTGTGAGGAGCACTCGGAGTCCCTGATTCATCATAGACTTAAACATCCAAAACCCCATTTGTGCATTTCAGTATGACCGAGTCATCCATTTCGGTCACACCGAGATCACTAAGTTGATCTAGGTTTTCAATCTTGGTGCAACGGATTAGAACTTTTCGGTCACACCGAGTTGCAGTAACCACTTGCAGTTCTGCATCTCGGTGTCACCGAGTTATTCCACTCGGTCACACCGACAGGGTCAGGTTATATATACTGATGGGTCAAATTTTGGAAATGTTTACAAAACCCTTCACCCGCACTTGACCTGCTCTGCCTCCTCGGGTCTCTGGATCATCCTCTCGCTGCCAGCAACCTCCCGCCGCTGGTATCCGCTGCCGTCAACGGCAATCTACCCCATCGTAGCAAGTTCACCGCCGATGTAGGGTATGAACTTGATCTTTATACTATTCCTTAACTCCTAGCACATTGCTTTGCCATGATTCTTGCCACGTATGAAATTATCCTGTCCAGCGAAAGCATCCCGTAGATTAGATTTGATTTGAAAATTTAGGGTTAGGTCTCTGCCAAACTCATCTCGGACCGACCAAGTTGTAGAAATCGGTCTCACCAATTTGGCTTAGGCCATTGCACATGCATTTTCGGTCTGACCGAAAATTGCAAATCGGTGTGACCGAGTTCGATTCTCTGTGAAACCCTAGCAGTCTTGGTCCACCAAGCTGTGACTCGGTCTAACCGAGTTCACTAGTTTAGGTTCCAAAAGCTGCTTCGGTATCACCGAGTTTACTAATCGGTAGATCCGAAATGCTTTCTATGAAGAACTAAAACTAAGTTTTTAAGTCATCTGTTTTGCCAAAATTCTGCACTTTTATGATGCTCATCTACTCTACCTCATCTACAACCTATTCACAGGGTCTGCTGACAGTTTGACTGCAAGATGTCTGATCAAAGTGACAGCCAGAACAAGTCTGACGAGCAGGTTCATATGAGTGAGAGAACTAGTCCCTCTAGCACTTCTGATGAGGGCAGCAGGAGCACACCAAGCAACTTGCCCAAGGCAGCCACCAGAACAAGGAAGAAGAAGACCTCAGATTCTGAGGATGAGGATTATGTGGCTGTTGAGGAAGAAGTCAGCTCCAAGGAAAAGGTGCTAAAGAAAGAGTATGGCTCAACTGCTAGAACAAAGCCAGGGATGCACAAGAAGGCTCCAGCAAAGAGGATTCCCATGTCTAAGGCCAGAGCCTCAACTGCTGAAACCTCCAAGCCAACTGAAGAGGCAGTTGGAGAAGGAAAGAAGAGAAAAGAAAGGGTCAAGAAGACCATCGCCAGAGTACTTGGTAGATCCTCCATTATGAGAGACTCAGGAGAAGAGGAGGAGGAAGAGGATGGTGCACCAGCTCCTAAGGCTCAGAAGCTTATGGGAGATGCAATCAAGTCAGGGGCTGCTCCATCTAAGCCCAAGTCTGCTCCCAAGGCTGATGCTCAGAAACCCCCAAAACCCAAGAGGAACACCAGGAGTATACCTGCTAAGGAGAAGAACAAGGCCCTAGTGCCTGAAGCTAAAGAAGAAGATGATTCTCTTGTTTTGAGGAAGTTGAAGCCCAAAATTCCTGACCACAATGATGCTCACCTAGTCGCTGAGGACATGCACATCAGGAAAGATGCAGGACTGAGGTTGTGGAGACAGTCTGATCCCTATGCTGTTAGGAGGAGGACTGCAGTTGACTACAGGTTCCATACAAAGGAACAAGATTTCTATGAGACTATTCTGCTTGACAAGAAGCCCATAGTGTGTGACATGAAATGGGTGGACTAGGAGTTCATCCAGGAAAATGAAGATCACTTCCCTAGAGTGTATGACAGCTTTAAGGCTTGTGGAGTAGATGAATTCGTTGGACAAAAGCTCACCAAATGGAATGATGAGTTGATCATGCAGTTCTACTCCACTACCCACTTCTATCCAGATGGGAGGATAGTTTGGATGTCTGAGGATACCAGGTACAAGTCCACAGTTGATCAGTGGGCCAAGCTAATCAATGCCCTAGAGGAACATGAAGATGACTTGGATGTGTATGCCACCATGAAGAAAGACCGCAACTCAATGGCAAACATGTACAAGGAGATCCCTGATAAGGCTTTAGAAACTCACAAGCTTGGATCTGTGCATTTCTTGTTGTCTGGTATGCCTACAATCAGCTGGATCTTAAGGCACACATTGCTACCCAAGTAAGGAGATCACAAGATGATTAGAGGACACTCCATCAACATGCTGCAAAATTTTGATGTTCCCCAAAAATTCAAAGTTATGAGCTTGATTGTAGAAACGATCAAAATGACTGTTGCTAATCAAAAGAGGAGTTGTGGGTATGCCCCACACATTCAGGAGCTCATCAACTCTAAGATGGGCATAGGGATTTACTTGCTGGACAAGGAGCATCTACCTCTACATCCTGAATTTGAAGACAACACAATAGTGATGAATGAGGAAGAACCATCATCAGCTCAAGTCCAGGAGAAGAGAGCCAAGGAAAAGGCTAAGAAAGCTGCCCAGATGCCAAGTGTTGAAGAGGCATCTCGAGTCTTCCTGAAGAGCAAGCAAGATTAGTTAGGCTATCTGATTCAAGCTACACTGAGGATTGAGAAGGGCTTGGCCACCCTGACTCAGAATCAGGAGAGCCTGGAGAGGATTGTGGAAACAAAATTCTATGATCTTGATCTGAAGGTGACTGAGATTCAGACTGCAGTTGAGCAGCTTCAGGAGGAAGCAGAGGAGAGGAGAGGAAAAGCAACCACTGATGCTTTTAAGCATGTGCGACGAGGTCCAAGGTCTGCTACAGTGCCAGTCTCAGATGCTAGAGCTTCAGTGTCAGCACCAGCAGCTATAGCTCCAGTGCCACCTACAGCACCCACTCTATCAGCTTCAACTACTTCATCGGAAGCCTTCGTCCTTGGAGTTCTATCTACACCACCTCCCGAAGACCAAGCCTGATAGACATATAGCACTATGCATTTTCAAACTTTTTGGTAACTTTTTGGTAACTTGTTGCCAAAGGGGGAGAAATATGTATAGATAATAGGCTTCAAGAGAGAGTGTCTTTCTTTTTGTCTCTCTTGCTATTTTGGTTGAACTACTTTATTGTGTGCTTGTGTGAGATACTTTATGTCCTTGTGAGATACTTATATGATCATGTGGTTGATCATATGCTACCTTAATGTTTGGTTGAATGATGCTATCCTTTATATTCCATATAGGATCATTCACTTGCTTGGTGATGAGTGCATGCTTTTAATTTCTATCATTTTGAGCGCTCAACCAAGATGTATGTGACATGGAAGAGTAACCCATGATCCTAATCGATTGTGCATTTGCATTCAAAAGCAAATTTTAAATAATGCACAAATTTAGGGGGAGCTCCTTCTTATCACATACTTCTCAAAGCAACGATGTTTTTCAATCTTATAATCATTTGTCGAACCTTTGATCTATATGTTGTCATCAATTACCAAAAAGGGGGAGATTTAAAGTGCAACTATCCCTGGGTGGTTTTGGTAATTCCTAACAACATATAGCTCATTGAGATAATGCTACTTGAAGATAAATATTTCAGGAAAAGCTTAATGATTGGCATGGCATGGATTAGAAAGTGGACCCCTAGAAATGCTAAGGACAAAAGGATTGGCTCAAGCTCAAAGCACAAGACTCTACATTTCATTTTTAGTGATCCAAGATCACATTGAGTCCATAGGAAAAGCCAATACTATTAAGAGGGGGTTGATGACCTAGAAGTATAGGGGATCTATCGTAGTCCTTTAGATAAGTAAGAGTATCGAACCCAACGAGGAGCAGAACAAAATGATAAGCGGTTTTCAGCAAGGTATTCTCTGCAAGCACTGAAATTATAGGTAACAGATAATTTTGTGATAAGATAATTGGTAAAGAGCAACAAGTAACAAAAGTAAATAAAGTGCAGCAAGGTGGCCCAATCCCTTTTATAGCAAAGGACAAGCCTGGAAAAATTCTTATATAGAGAAAAGCGCTCCCGAGGACACATGGGAATTATCGTCAAGCTAGTTTTCATCACGTTCATATGATTCGCGTTCGGTACTTTGATAATTAGGTATATGGGTGGACCGGTGCTTGGGTACTGTCCTTACTTGGACAAGCATCCCACTTATGATTAACCTCTATTGCAAGCATCCGCAACTACAAAAAAAGTATTAAGGTAAACCTAACCATAGCATGAAACATATGGATCCAAATCGGCCCCTTACGAAGCAACGCATAAACTATGGTTTAAGCTTCTGTCACTCTAGCAACCCATCATCTACTTATTACTTCCCAATGTCTTCCTCTAGGCCCAAATAAAGGTGAAGTGTCATGTAGTCGATGTTCACATAACACCACTAGAGGAGAGACAACATACATCTCATCAAAATATCGAACGAATACCAAATTCACATGACTACTAATAGCAAGACTTCTCCCATGTCCTCAGGAACAAACGTAACTACTCACAAAGCATATTCATGTTCATAATCAGAGGAGTATTAATATGCATATAGGATCTGAACATATGATCTTCCGCCAAATAAACCAACTAGCATCAACTACAAGGAGTAATCAACACTACTAGCAACCTACAGGTACCAATCCTGGACTTAGAGACAATAATTGGATACAAGAGATGAACTAGGGTTTGAGAGGAGATGGTGCTGGTGAAGATGTTGATGGAGATTGCCCTCTCCAGATGAGAGGAGCGTTGGTGATGACGATGGCGATGATTTCCCCCTCCTGGAGGGAAGTTTCCCCGGCAGAAGAGCTCCACCGGAGCCCTAGATTGATTCCGCCAAGGTTCCGCCTCGTGGCGGTGGAGTCTCGTCCCGAAAGCTGGCTTATGATTTTTTTTTCTCATCGAAAGACTCCATATAGCAGAAGATGGGCATCGGAGGGCCACCAGGGGGCCCACAAGGCAGGGGGCGCGCCCAGGGGGGTAGTGCGCGCCCCCACCCTCGTGGGCAGGGTGTGGCCCCCCTTCGGGACTTCTTGCGCTCAGTATTTTTTATATATTCTGAAAATGACTTCCATGAAGTTTTAGGACTTTTGGAGCTGTGCAGAATAGGTCTCTAATATTTGCTCCTTTTCCAGCCCAGAATCCCAGCTGCCGGCATTCTCCCTCTTTATGTAAACCTTGTAAAATAAGAGAGAATATGCATAAGTATTGTGGCATAATGTGTAATAAGAGCCCATAATGCAATAAATATCGATATAAAAGCATGATGCAAAATGGACGTATCAGGGGTGAGGTGTTGCTTAATGAGGTTCTTGCTCAAAGTGCTTAGTGATATGCTCCACAACCCTCAACCACTTTCTCATATCCAAATATATCCCAAACCAAAAGTCAAACTCGGCCCCACCGATTTGATTTATCCAGTGCCACCGAGTTCACTTGAGATAGCCACCGCCACAAACCATATTCTTTTTGGTCCTACCGATAGGGATCTCGGTCTCACCGAGATGGGATTGTAATCTCTCTGTTTTCCTTTGTAACGTCTCGGTCCAACCGAGATGAGTGATTGGCCCCACTGAGATTGCAATGCAAACTCTCTGTTTCCTTTCATAACGTTTCTGTCCTACCGAAAGAGCGAATCGGTCCCACCAATATTTCCTGACCAACTCTTTGGTTAGTCTATTACCAAAATCGGTCTCACCGAGTTTGTGTAATTGGTCTCACCGAGATTACGTTATGTCCTAACCCTAATGATATCGGTCCCACCGAGTTGACATGCCGGTCCCACCGAAAACCCTAACGGTCACATTATCAACTAAATCGGTCTGACCGAGTTGTATGATTCGGTCCCACCGAGTTTGGTGATTTGTGTGTAACGATTAGATTTTGTGTGGAGGCTATATATACCCCTCCACCAACTCTTCATTCGTGGAGAGAGCCATCAGAACATGCCTACACTGCCAACATACATTTTCTGAGAGAGAACCACCTACACTTGTGTTGAGGTCAAGATACTTCATTCCAACCACATAAATCTTGATCTCTAGCCTTCCCCAAGTTGCTTTCCACTCAAATCATCTTTCCACCAAATCCTATCCTATGAGAGAGAGTTGTGTGTTGGGGAGACTATCATTTGAAGCACAAGAGCAAGGAGTTCATCATCAACACACCATTTGTTACCTCTTTGAGAGTGGCGTCTCCTAGATTGGTTAGGTGTCACTTGGGAGCCTCCGTCAAGATTGGTGAGTTGAACCCAAGGAGTTTGTATGGGCAAGGAGATCGCCTATCTCATGAAGATCTACCTTAGTGAGGCAAGTCCTTCATGGGCGATGGCCATGGTGGGATATACAAGGTTGCTTCTTCGTGGACCCTTAGTGGGTGGAGCCCTCCGTGGACTCGCGCAACCGTTACCCTTCGTGGGTTGAAGTCTCCATCAATGTGGATGTACGATAGCACCACCTATCGGAACCACACCAAAAATCTCCGTGTCTACATTGCGTTTGCTCCCTCCAAACTCCTCACTTTACCTTCATATGCAATTGTTTTACATTCCGCTGCTATACTCTTAGAATTGCATGTGTAGGTTGTTTGCTTGACTTGTGCTAAGTTGCTAAAATCTGCCAAGAATTAAAATTGGAAAAGGATAGATTTTTATTTGGTCAAGTAGTCTAATCACCCCCCCTCTAGACATACTTTCGATCCTACAATCCACCTTATGATCTCGGCAATGGTCACTTTGTTCGGTTCATACCTCATGATCAAGGCATTAATCACAGAGCTACTCAAGGTTTTTGTCGTGGTTGGATTATGTTGCTAGGGATACCTTTTGATTATCGTACAACTCAGTATATTTCAGATGCAATTAGAACTTTTGGTCATTTTCATCTGTGGCATCAGGAGGATCCTAGGATGGTTAGGACGTTGGTCTATGCTTCCTTCCCCTGCCTTGAGAAAGTTCCTAGAGATGTAGTGTATCACAAATATGCTAATTTTGGTGCTACTCGTATATCTTGGACTGCTCCAGTTTATGTTCTTTTTGCGGAGTTTGCTGATATTTTACCTGGAGATGAAGATCAGATGCATATGAATGGCAACCCGCACCCGATGCCTGGTAACCTGCAGTTTGACAATACCACTTGGGCAATCTTCAACACCAAAACAAACAGTGCCGCCTCTTTGTTTGTTTCAAACAAGAAATGAAGAAAAGTGGCCGCCCCCAGTTTCGACGCTTCTCGGGCGTACATATATATACCCCATAGAAAAAATATTTTAGGATCGAATAGAGCTTGCACTTGATTCCACTCAGAGACTGCAACGATAGTAGGGACTCAACAACAGTTTTGCATGTGTGGGCGACCTTACGAGTCCCTACATCTATGGTACATACTAACGTGAGTAGTGCACATGCTATATATATTACTAGCCTTAGGGTTTAGAACACAACATACGATCTTTGAGATAGACCAATCTGTATTCGATACTCCATCATCAATATAATCAAGCAGGACATAGGGTTTTATCTCTTCCAGAGGGTCCGAACCTAGGTAAACAGTGTCTACCTTGTCTCATGTTCACCATCGTTCCAAGATCCACAGCTCGGGACTCCCTACCCAAGATCTGCCGGTTTTAGTACCAACACATAGTCAATCTGAACTCCACTTCACTTCCCTCTCTGTCCACTCCACTTCTGGTACCTCCGAACGCATTCGATGACCTGCACCGAAGCAGCGCTGCCTCCGGTAGGGAATCCAGCTCCGACGACGACTGGGCAAGCCTGCTGCGCGAAGCGAAGCCCGACAATGTGGAGGAGGTCACCCTCCGCATCATGTTGAGTAGTTCGATGGTTGACTAATGCGGATCCGGTAGTGGCGGGTTAACTTCATCAACGCCCTTCGATGCAGCGTCGGCGACATCATCGGGCATTCCCGCCCGGCACGCAGCTCCGGCCGCTCCCCTCCTCTAGGTACGCTGCCCACCACCACCACCCTTTGCTCCGGAGGTGGTAGCCGGCCATCACTGGGTCCTCGTGCCCGCGCCAGGGCCGACGCGCACTAGGACGCCCAAGTCTGAGGCACAAGCAGATCGGCAGGAGCGGCATCGGGCTAGGGAGAGGGCAATGGCGGGGGAGGCGATGTACGCATGCCGTTCGTGCGCAAGCGCGCGATCAATCCCGAGGCCACGCTCCTCTCGTCGGTCCTCCGCTGCTATCTCACGATGGCGGAGACGAATGCGCGGAGCCTCTACCGCAAGAATGGCAAGGCGCTCCAACTCGCCATTGAGTTGTTGGAGCGCGAGGCGAACAAGGAAGCGAAGACAGCCTGCCATGCGAATGAGGAGGACCGCCTGCTCCGCAGGCTGCCGGTCGAAAGGTGCAGCTCCGACTCTGACCTGACGGACGGCTCCGCCTACAGCTACGACGACGACGCACCTCCGCACGTCGATGCCTACATGGAGGGGGGGGGGGGGACAGCTGCATCGACGACCTGAGGGGGAAGGGGCTGGCAAGGAAATTGTGATTTCCTCCGCCCTTCCCCGTTCTATTTATATTTTATCTATTTATGTTTTATTAGTAGTTTGTAGTATGGATTTGCACTGTCCGCCGTTGAACTCCGATGAACTATGTTCCTCTTGTTCGGTGATGAAATGTTGATCCATTGAACTACGCATTGATCATGTTTTTGTGTAGTGTTGCATGATTTGAGGTTTCAGATATGAGGGACGCGGGTGTGGAAGGCAACATATAATGTCAGTGCCCGTGGACGCGCCTAGAGGCGTACGCAGGCGTTTGAGAGGCCGGATTTGCCAAGTCTGGCTGTAGATGCTCTTAGTGATGTATCTAAAACAAGTCTTTTTGAAGCATTTGGTGAGAGAAAACTTACGAAATGTCCACGCTCGATGTTAAGATTAATATCAAAATTAAGATATGATTGATTTCTCTTTCATCATTAAATAAGACGCTACATCATATCTTTGACTATGAAATGATACGCCTAACCGTAATGAGAGTATCATAACTAATAATGTATATAAGATGGTCAATTTTTATAAGATGGCACAAAATTAAATGAAAAAAGATAGTTGAGTATCATATTATGATACCGTATTATAATAAATATATTCTATTATGTGTCATGCATCACAATAAATGAGATATGATAATAATATATGATACTATACACTATAAAAATAATATCATACTCCCAGTACAACCAGTCTACTAAGAGCGAAATTGTTTACACATTCAATTTGGAACGATTTAGCATTACATCTGCGTGATCGAACGTATATTTAGCATTACTCTGAGACTTTCGGACGCTTCTCTGGCGTACATATATATACCCCCACAGAAAAGCATTTTAGGATCGAAACAGAGCTTGGCACTTGATTCCCCTCAGAGACTGCAGCGACAGTAGGGACTTCACAACAGTTTTGCACGTGTGGACGACCTTACGAGCCCCTGCACCTATGGTACATACTAACTTGAGTAGTGCACACACTCTATATATTACTGCATTTCACAAAGTTTGCTCGAATTTATGTTCGGATTCATCCGTAGTTGACAGACTAGTAACAACCACTATGTGCTGGTGATCAATGATCAATTGACCATGCATGTGTGCCCGTGTGAGACGTGCTTACTAATTAACCTTGCAGGGTATCATCGGCATCCGCACGGCCATCCTGTTCCTCGCTGCGCTCGCGTGGTGTAGTGTGCTCGCCGCGGCCGCCGCCGGCGAGGTGGACGGCGTGTTCAACGTCAAGGACTACGGTGCTCGAGGCGACGGGGTCACCGACGACACCAAGGTACGTACGCCGCACGCGCGCGATGCCCGAGTTGCTGTTGCGCTCTCGATCGAAATGAGAGACCTACGTGACGGATGTGTGCTCATTATCTGTACTGCATGGGAAGGCGTTCGTGCACGCATGGACCGCGGCGTGCGGCGCCAGGGGCTCGTCGGCGTCGACGCTGCTCGTGCCGGCGGCCAAGTCCTTCCTCGTCGGCCCCACCAGGTTCAACGGGCCCTGCGCCTCCACCAGAATTACCGTCCAGGCACGCATGCACCGTTCGTCTTTCCTGATCTTGTCTTAGATCTAGGCCGTGGTTTGCGTGGCTTCATCTTCGTGCGGCCCTTGCTTTGACTGTCGTAGGTCATGGGCACGATTACGGCGCCGCCGGCGGGCGCATGGAGCGGGAAGAACTATTGGCTGATGTTCTACAAGGTCCACGGGCTCACGGTTACCGGCGGCAGCACCGGCTTGCTCGACGGCAGAGGCTGGACGTGGTGGCGCAACAAATGCAAAGGCTATGCTGTGAGCCCAACTCGTCTCTTGCAAGAAAGAAAGAAAATATTTTAATTCCTCATTGCATTTGTGCCTTTTGATTTATTTATCAATCTTTGTCTGAGTGAAAGTATTTAATTGTTGATCTTTTCTTTTAAACGATGCATTTATCAGTTTCCACTCACCTATTTTTTCTATATATAAGTTTTCACTCACCTATTTTTTTCTGTACATAAGTTTTCACTCACCTATTATTGTTGTTTTCTTTCAGGACTGTGTAACCAAGGCACCGACGGTTAGTACAAACATAAGCAAGTATAGTATGTAGGTAATTAACATTCATAGATCGACGTGCATGTAACCTCATTGCGTACGTACCACCACATCGATCCATGCAGGCGTTGGTGGTCATGAGCTGCGCCGACGTGGAGCTGCGCCAATTCAGAAGAAGGACAGCCCGCAGATGCACATCGCCGTCAGCCAGAGCAGCAAGGTCCACCTGACGCAGCTGACCATCACCGCGCCCGGGGATAGCCCCAACACCGACGGCGTGCACATCTCCCAAAGTGAAAACGTCCACGTCAGCAGATCGACCATCGGCACCGGCGACGACTGCGTCTCCATCAGCTCCAGGAGCCGATTCGTCACCGTCGACGGAATCGTGTGCGGCCCCGGCCATGGCGTAAGGTAACAAAGGTTTTCCGTCGATCTGCGTTTTCCTCTAGCATGCACTCGAAGAAGAGGAGTAAATGATGTGATGGCCGGGCTTTGTGTTTCTTGGCTAGTGTGGGGAGCCTGGGCAGGAATGGAGCGACCGCATCCGTGGAGTACATCGACGTGAAAAACGTCCACTTCATCAACACTACAAATGGGGCAAGGATCAAGACGTGGCAGGTAAACCGGCCTTCGCTTACTAACGAGCTATCTGACGCCCAGGTGATCATATTGTTTCTTCGCGCTGCAGGGTGGGAAAGGTTACGCGAAATCCATCTCCTTCACCGACATAAAGTTCACCAACGTGGACCATCCTGTGGTCATCAACCAATTCTACGTAGACCACCACCATGTCCCAAATATGGTAGTCCATGTGTTCATTAACTGTTGGACGATCTGTATACGTGTGATGTGGAGCAGCTAGTAATGATGTTTGCGCGTCTTCTGGGTGTCTTAATTTGCTGTAGGGGGCGGTGGCGTTGAGCAACATAACGTACAAGAACCTGAGGGGGACATCGAAGCACAAGACGGCCGTGGACTTCAACTGCGGCGAGAGCGGCAGCTGCACGAATATCCACGTCAACTCTGTGGCGATCACCGCTGCGGACGGCGGAAGAACCGTGTCCCGCTGCCAGAACGCGCAAGGGGACACCTCCGGATACGTCTACCCCAAGATCCCTTGCCTTAAATAATAATAGCTAGCAGGTAGAAGGCGATCTAAGTCCGCGCGTGTTTATGTGTGTGTATTTTTTGTTTTATTTTTAAAGTAAGAGAAGGGGTGGCAGTGGTATTGGGGTTGAACAGTTGCGAATGAATCTTTTTGACAGACTTCATAAATTTTCATTGCACACTGGTAGACTATGAAATTAGAATCCGGAATCAGTTGTTTATTACTCCCTCTGTCCTATAATATAAAAGCGTTTTTTACATTAGTATAGTGTCGAAAACTCTCATATATTATGAGACGGAGGAAGCATTTGACACTTTCAACTTATGTCTGGCTATCAAAATCTGATGCATCATTAACAGAAATTCAACGCATATGTCTTGGTGAAAAGTCAACTTCGCAATCGTTGCAAGTTCAAAATCAAATCTTACTGGGTCTATTCATGTGGGTTGTACCATATAACCAATCCAGAACTGCACTCTCCTGTAGTATTATGATTCAAAAGTTGCCTGGGTAGTGCTATCAAAGTTACTATTTTTCTAGAATTTCCTATTTTGCACCCATTAAAAGAAATTCATGTACGGACGGTTTATTCAATAAAAGAGATGCTAAAACCATAACGTGCACAGACAGAAGTTGAATATTTCTTTATTTTCTGTAGGCACTTGCACCCTTTTGAAATTTTTAGAAGGACATCATTTGATCAACCAGTGAAAAGAAATTTGAATTGTTTATATAGTACTCCCTCCGTTCCATATTATTTGTCGTGGTTTTAGTTCAAATTTGAACTAAAACCACGACAAGTAATTTGGAACGGAGGGAGTAGTTCTCAAACCAAAGAAGCCAAACTAATTTAGAAACTTCATGTAAGAAAAACCTATCGAAAGAAAGTCAAATTGTTTATATAATACAGTAGTTCCCACATCAAAGAAGCCAAACTTATTACGGAAGTTAATTTAAGAAAAGTAGACTTCACCGTGACTTCGAAAACATCGATGGAGAATTCTGAAACTTGCCTCGAAAAATGTGTCTGAAGATCACGAATATCACGTGCAATTAGGCTACTATGTGAAATCCTACAATTACACTATACCACATGCTATTTCCCTAACATGAAAGCCGGAAGATGGCTATAAAGCTGGTGGCTGATTCAGAACTAATAACACATAAACGTTCATAGATAGAGCCGTCCGACCAAGGTGTGGACCAAGTCCTTGAGCACAAAGGAAAAAGGACATAATGCATTATGTTTTGGAAAAAGCTATGGTTCAGCCGACGGATCAAACGCACTGTGGGCCTCCTAAGGCCAACACGTGTCCTTATCCATTCATTATGTACTCTCAGCCTTCCTACGCCCGACCGTAGCCATGGTTGATGCTCGTCGCTCCGGCCGATGATGCTTTTTATACTTTACGCGACAAAGACTCTGTTGCAAAAGCCGTCTGACAACATCATCTTTGTTGTATAAATTTCTTGACACAACAGATGACACCATCTTTTCAGTGAAAAATTTCTGCAATATTATTCATGTTGCAAAAGTCTTCCTGCAACATCATCTATGTTGCAAAAAACGTCCAGACAAAAATAATAATTCTGCAACACCACGACTATTGCAAAAGTCCTCCTGCAACCTCACTTGTATTGCAAAAAAAAGTTGAAGAAAAAAGTCTAAAAATTAGGGCGTAAATAACGCTTCGATGGTTTCACAACAAATAAGCAATTGTTGCAAAGCGAGTTGCGCAACATCTACCTTGTTGCAATTCCCATCGCACCACATTTGGTAGATCTGACGGCTATTTGTGGCTCAATCCAACAATCCAGGAGGCAGAAAGATCCACCGGCCGATGCGTAGGGTTGCCCTTATGTTTTAGTCCTGAAGCAACTATACTTTTCATTATAGAAAGTTCAATGATTTTTTCCCTTCAGTTGACAACACCAAAGAAAATATAGCGATAAAAGCCAGAAAGTATACATGGACACCATGTAAATTACTGGAATCTTATATTCTTAAGAAGTTAATCCCCACTACTACCTAGTGGTTCCCATTCTTATCTCTACTATTAAAGGGGGATCGAACGTCGTGATGGTTCAACCTCCCCTCGTGGTTTGACCACCTCGTTCGATCTCCCCGCCTCGATCACTCCTTTTCACCCCACGTCAGAAAACGCAGCATGAAAAAGAGGAAAAATAAAACAACCATGACCCCACGAACACCCGTCCCACGATCCAATCTCCCCCGATGTAGCGCCCAAGATGCGATTCTATCCCAATCATGTGGTGAATTCATGATCACGGCACAATCGCATTTCGAGCGCATAGCAAGGTGGATATCATTATTGTTGGGGAACGTAGTATTTCAAAAAAATTCCTACGATCACGCAAGATCTATCTAGAAGGAGCATAGCAACGAGAGGGGAGAGTGTGTCCACGTACCCTCGTAGACCGAAAGAGGGAACGTTTAGTAACGCAGTTGATGTAGTCGAACGTCTTCGCGATCCAACCAATCAAGTACCGAACGCACGGCACCTCCGCGATCTGCACACGTTCAGCTCGGTGACGTCCCTCGAACTCTAGATCCAGCTGAGGCCAAGGGAGAGTTTCGTCAGCACGACGGCGTGGTGACGGTGATGATGAAGTTACCGACGCAGGGCTTCGCCTAAGCACTACGACAATATGACCGAGGTGGAAAACTATGGAGGAGGGCACCGCACACGACTAAAAGATCAACTTGTGTGTCTATGGGGTGCCCCCTCCACCGTATATAAAGGAGTGGAGGAGGGGGCCGGCCAGCCTCATGGGGTGCGCCCCAAGGAGGGAATCCTACTCCTACTAGGAGTAGGTTCCCCCCTTTCCTCGTCCAACTAGGAGGGGAAGGAAAGGGAAGAGGGAGAGAAGGAAAGGGGGGCCAGCCCCCCTCCCAATTCAGATTGGACTTGGGGGCGCACCCCTCCACTTGGCCGTCTCCTCCTCTCTTCAACTAAAGCTCATGAAGGCCCATTAACCCCCCGAGGGATTCCGGTAACCCCCCCCCCCCCCCGGTACTCCGGAAAATGCCCGAACTTATCCGAAACCTTTCCGGTGTCCACACATAACCTTCCAATATATCAATCTTTATGTCTTGACCATTTCGAGACTCCTCGTCATGTCTGTGATCACATCCGGGACTCCGAACAACCTTTGGTACATCAAATCATATAACTCACAATACATATCATCATCGAACGTTAAGCGTGTGGACCCTACGGGTTCGAGAACTATGTAGACATGACCGAGACTCATCTCCGGTCAATAAACAATAGCGGAACCTGGATGCTCATATTGGTTCCTACATATTCTACAAAGATCTTTATCGGTCAAACCGCATAAGAACATACATTGTTCCCTTTGTCATCGCTATGTTACTTGTCCGAGATTCGATCGTCAGCATCATCATACCTAGTTCAATCTCGTTACCGACAAGTCTCTTTACTCGTTCCGTAATGCATCATCCCATAACTAACTCATTAGTCACATTGCTTGCAAGGCTTATAGTGATGTGCATTACCGAGAGGGCCCAGAGATACCTCTCCGACAATCGGAGTGACAAATCCTAATCTCGATCTATGCCAACTCAACAAACACCATCGGAGACACCTGTAGAGCATCTTTATAATCACCCAGTTACGTTGTGATGATTGATAGCACACTAAGTGTTCCTCCGGTATTCGGGAGTTGCATAATCTCATAGTCATAGGAACATGTATAAGTCATGAATAAAGCAATAGCAATAAACTAAACAATCATAGTGCTAAGCTAAAGGATGGGTCTTGTCCATCACATCATTCTCTAATGATGTGATCCCATTCATCAAATGACAACACATGTCTATGGTCGGGAAACTTAACCATCTTTGATTAACGAGCTAGTCATGTAGAGGCATAATAGGGACACTCTGTTTGTCTATGTATTGACACAGTTACTAAGTTTCCAGTTAATACAATTCTAGCATGAATAATAAACATTTATCATGATATAAGGAAATATAGCTAACAACTTTATTATTGCCTCTAGGGCATATTTCCTTCAGTCTCCCACTTGCACTAGAGTCAATAATCTAGTTCACATCGCCATGTGATTTAACACCAATAGTTCACATCGCCATGTGAGCAACACTCAAAGGGTTTACTAGAGTTAATAATCTAGTTCACATCGCTGTGTGATTAACACCCAAAGATTACTTAGGTGTGATCATGTTTTGTTTGTGAGAGAAGCTTAGTCAATGTGTCTGTCACATTCAGAGCCGTATGTATTTTGCAAATTTTCTATGTCTACAATGCTCTGCATGGAGCTACTCTAGCTAATTGATCCCACTTTCAGTATGTATCCAGATTGAGACTCAGAGTCATCCGGATCGGTGTAAAATCTTGCATCGGCGTAACTCTTTACGATGAACTCTTTATCACCTCCATAACCGAGAAATATCTTCTTAGTCTTCTAAGGATAATTTTGACCGCTGTCAAGTGATCCACTCCTAGATCAATATCGTACCCCCTTGCCAAACTCATGGCAAGGTACAAAATAGGTTTGGTACACGGCATAGCATACTTTATAAAACCTATGGCTGAGGCATAGGGATTGACTTTCATTCTGTTTCTATTTTCTCTCCTGGTTGTGTTTTGAGTCTTACTCAACTTTACACCTTGCAATACAGGCAATAAATCCTTCTTTGACTGTTCCATTTTGAACTACTTCAAAAACTTGTCAAGGTATGTACTCATTGAAAGAACTTTATCAAGCATCTTGATCTACATCTATAGATTTTGATGCTCAATATGTAAGCAGCTTCACCGAGGTCTTTCTTTGAAAAAATCCTTTCAAACACTCCTTTATGCTTTCCAGATAATTCTACATCATTTCTGATCAACAATATGTCATTCACATATACTTATTAGAAAGGTTGTAGTGCTCCCACTCACTTTCTTGTAAATACAGGCTTCACCAAAAGTCTGTATAAAACCATATGCTTTGATCACCTTATCAAAGCGTATATTCCTACTCTGAGATGCTTGCACCAGTCCATAAATGGATCACTGGAGCTTACACACTTTGTTAGCACCTTTCGGATTGACAAAACCTTCTGGTTGCATCATATACAACTCTTCTTTAAGAAATCCATTAAGGAATGCAGTTTTGACATCCATTTGTCCAATTTCATAAAATACGGCAATTGCTAACATGATTCGGACAGACTTTAAGCATAGATACGAGTGAGAAACTCTCATCATAGTCAACACCTTGAACTTTTCGAAAACCTTTTGCGACAATTCGAGCTTTGTAGGTAGTAACACTACTATCAACGTCTGTCTTCCTCTTGAAGATCCATTTATTACGAATGGCTCACCGATCATTGGGCAAGTCAATCAAAGTCCATACTTTGTTCTCATACATGGATCCCATCTCAGATTTCATGGCCTTCAGCAATTTCACGGAATCTGGGCTGATCATCGCTTCCTTATAGTTTGTAGGTTCATCATGGTCTAGTAACATGACTTCCAGAATAGGATTACCGTACCACTCTGGTGCGGAACGTACTCTAGTTGACCTACTAGGTTCGGTAGTAACTTGATCTGAAGTTTCATGATCATCATCATTAGCTTCCTCACTAATTGGTGTAGGAATCACTGGAACTGATTTATGTGATGAACTACGTCCGAATAAGGGAGAAGGTACAATTACCTCATCAAGTTCTACTTTCCTCCCACTCACTTCTTTCGAGAGAAACTCCTTCTCTAGAAAGGATCCATTCTTAGCAACGAAAATCTTGCCTTCAGATCTGTGATAGAAGGAGTACCCAACAATCTCCTTTGGGTATCCTATGAAGACACATTTCTCCGATTTTGGTTCAAGATTATCAGGTTGATACTTTTTCACATAAGCATGCACTAGTAGAAAAGGGGGCAAAGGTCCAGGATAGGTCAGCCCATTAGTCTCGGTTCAGTCCAGAACTGGGACCAATGGGGGCATTGGACCCGGTTCGTGAGCCCAGGGGGCCAGCCAGGCCACGTGGGCCATTAGTGCCGGTTCGTCTGGACCTTTTGGTCCCGGTTCGTGGGACGAACCGGGACCAATGGGCCTCGCTCCTGGCCCACCACCATTGGTCCCGGTTGGTGGCTTGAACCAGGACCAAAGGCTCCCCTTTAGCCCCGGGACGAACTGGGACCAATGAGGTGCCTATATATACCCCCTCGCGTAAGAGCAGAGCACAATGCTCTGTTTTTTCTAGCCGAGGGGAAGAGGGCTTGGTGGTGCTCTAGCTCACCTCCTATGCACACAAGGTGTTCGATGGAATGCCCGAGCCACACTACTTAAGCTTTCTCCTCTCCAAGCTCGACCTCCAAGCTCCATTTTCCTCAATATTTGTCTAGGTTTAGCGGTCCGTCACGCCCCGTCCCTGTCAGATTTCGGGTTCCGGCAGACCCTTGAGGTTCGAACACTGGGGTGCGCGCGGAGATCTCGCTTCCTACCTACCCGCACCCCTCTGCCTCGCTAAGATCTAAGCTATGGAAAGGACAACACAAGAGACACAGGGTTTATACTGGTTCGGGCCACCGTTGTGGTGTAATACCCTACTCCAGTGTGTGGTGTGGTGGATTGCCTCTTGGGCTGATGATGATGAACGATACAAGGAAGAACAGCCTCGCGAGGGTCTGTTCTTGGCTGGGGCGATGAACTTCTGGGAGGAGTTCAGCCACCCTTCTCTCTCTCTCTCTGATTGTCTTTCTCCAATTCAACCTCCTATCGAATCTCCTCTTAACCCTTCCGAACCCTTTCGAACCTCTCCTCTTAACCCTTTCGAACCCCTCTCTTCTGTGGGTGGCTGGTCCTATTTATAGAGGCCCTGGTCCTCTTCCCAAATATCGAGCGGGAAGGGAGCCAACAATGGCGGGGTAATTTGAAGGGGGACAGCTAGTACTCGCTACCCTGACAAAAGTAATCTTCGCCTGCACAAAGCTCTGGTGGTGACGCCGTCTTGGGCTCCACGATGACCTCTGTCTTGCAGTCTTCCTGGTCTTGGTCTCGTTGCACCGAAATGGCAACCTTTGCCTGATGCCTCGGTACTCCGCGGCTGCGCTTGCCCCCTTTGCACCAAAGAGGAAAGGAGGACACTGCGCGGGCTGGCACCCGCCTGGTGCCCTTGGTCGTCATGGCTTGCGTCACGGGCACCTCGTGAGGTACCCCGCCTTGATCTCTCCGCCTCCTCACGAGCTAGCCTGATGAGGCCGTGCCTGAGGAAGCTCTGTGTCGTCCGCCCCGCGAGGCTTGGCCCCTCGCGAGGGTCTTGGGTCTGTGTTGATGAAGATGGGCCGTGTTGGCCCCCCCTGAGCCACGCCGCAGGCCGCAGGCAGGCAAGTCTGGGGACCCCCATTCCCAGAACGCCGACAGTAGCCCCCGGGCCCAAGGCGCGCCCGGACTTGGCCGTGCAGGGAGGCGGAAGGGCAAGAGCGAAGCGCCGCGGGCCCTAACAGCCTGCGGCCTTGTGCGCCGCATGGCGGTTGACTAGACGTGGGAGTCTCCACTTCCCCATGGCGCTTCGGCAACTGCACGGATTGGACAAGTCCCTGCATGCAAAGCGGGTCATGATTACCTGCGATCGTGGAGGTCGACGGTTGGCCTTCGCCGGCTATAAGTACGGAAGAGCGCGCACCCTTCCAGTCCATCCCTTCTTGCTTCTCCTTCTTCCCGATCCTTGCTCCGTCTTGCTGCGATGGCTCCGATCCGCTGGTTCTCGATGGCAGAGAAGGGAAAGGCTCCCCGAGAGGAACCGGACCCACCCCCGCCGAAGAAACGGCTCGTCCCCCGTGGCCCGGACGAGTTGGCCCTTCAGGTGGTGTCGAGGCCTTGGTGCAAGCGGGCGCCGCCGGGGTTCCCGCTTCCATTGTACGCCCACGTCGAGGGCCCTGAAGGAGCTGATGCTGACTGCCACGGGCGGCGCCGCCATCGGTGCCGACGGGTCACGAAGGTGTGGGTCGTCCTTCCTGGGGTCCACACCGAGGGCTCCTCCCGAGAGTTCGTGCTCCACGTCGCCATTTCTCTTCAGTCTTGGATTCGCCTTCCTCCCTTCTTCGCCTCCATCATCCCGCAGGGGGAGCCCCTGGAGCTCTGGCTGCAGCACGTCAGCTGCAGCACCCTCGCGACCGAGGCAGAGGTCGCGGTCGTTGCCCCGGGCGAGGTCTTCATGACTCGGGGCTGGAGAGAGATCACCCGGGTTTGCAGGACAAGGGGCGTCTTCGCGATCCACTTGGATTACGACGGTGCTTTGGTGATGCTCTTCAAGGTCTTCGATGCGAGCGGGCGCCGGCTGGAGTGCTGCCCCGGGAGAGGTGGCCGGGGCCCTGCTGCGGGGAGGACTGGGCCCGCCGACCGCTCCCTTGGCGGCTCCTCAGGCGAAGGAGGCGTCGGAGGTTCCAGCGACTCTGGCGAGCTCTTTGCGACTCCGGAGACGAGCGATGACAGCTACGAGCCCCCGAGCCGGCTCCACTCCTGGAGCAAGGCAGGCTCGTCAGGCCGCCGCCGACTCTGATCTGGATGGGGTTGGCGCCGGTGCTTGACGGCCCACTATTGATGATGGCATCTTCTGCTGGGGTGCGCGTAGTTAGTGTCCCTTTAGGATCTGTTCCCTGCGAGGAATCAAAAACGCGTCCCGTGGGGGCTTGTAAGTTGCCTGTGATCCTGTTTTGTTAATATAACCCTTGTTGTAGAATTGTGCGAGTTGCTCATTCCGTCTTAGCTCAGTCCTCCCTTTCGAACCTCACGAAGGCTTGGTGCTCTACGCCCACATGTCCCAGTCCCAAGGCGGCTTCAGCCATCGCTGGTATGCCAGGTCTCGATGTCGTGGTCAAGGCCAGGAGGTGAGCGACCCGGAGTCCGGTAAGAGCCCCTGAGTCGCGATACTCAGGAGGTCCCCTTTGGCGCCCAAGCAGCCGTCGTTTGGTGAGAAAGGAGAGCGGCGTCTCTAACACGAGATAGCATTAGGTGCGGGGATGGTGCCATGATAGCTGGCGCTTCCGGGTGATGACTTATCTCGAGAATCAGGGGCCGCTCTCTAGCGTGTCACCGGGTCCGTGCATCGGCAGGCGCGAGGGTGCTCGGCGAGGTCCTCGTGTGTCTCTCCCCTCTCGCCTTTGTTCCCCTTTCTGCTCTACGTCCTCGGGTCTCGGCCCTCGAGCGAGTCTCAGCCGTCGCTGGTATGCCAGGTCGCGATGCCGTGGACAAGGCCAGAGGGTGAGGGCTGGAGAGCCAGTACGATCCCTGAGTCGCGATGCTCAGGCACCCCCCTTTAACGTGCAAGCGGTTCACGTGAACGAGAGTGGAGGAGACACCGCAAGGGCCTCGCCTGACGCAGCTCCTTTTAGAGATCCTGTAGACCCATCATAGAAAAGAAAACGAGGGGTTGCCATGACAATTGACAGTCAGCCGTTGCTTGCTTCTGAGGGGTAATGAGGCACTGAAGGCTTGACGAGGTGACGCTATGCGGGGCTGCCGCGGCCAGAGCTCAGCCATTCAGGTTTGTCAGCGTTGTAGGGACGGACCCATGCACAAGCGTCGTGCCGTTTGGGAGCAGCTCCGTTAGTTGGCGTCAGCTGAGCAGGCAACTAGGTAAAACACATTAGCCGCGAAGGAGTGGATTCGTTCAAATAGATGCTGGGAAGGCGGACATCACTGGGTCAGGCCCGAGCGACTTGGGGATCATGCAGCCCGAGGGGCGCCCCCAATAAGGTAAGCTAGCAACATGAAATAAAAGGGATACATGCCGCAGGGACGGACCCACGCGGCCTGGGAATAATGCAGCCTTGGGGGGGTGCTCCCAGCTGGAAGTGAAACTTGAAAAATGTCACCTGATGACATTGAGGACGAAGGGGTATTGGTGTAGCAGACTCGGTGGGCTGCGGAAGCCGATCCTCACGAGCCCCCAGGCCCGGGGGCCTCGGGAGGCTCCGGAGGTGCTGGCGGCTCCCCGCGGACCATCTCCATCTCCGCCAGGGCTGCGGAACGCCTGCCCTCTTGTGCCTCCATGATGCCCCTCATGAGGCGTTGGTACGTGGTAGCCGCATTCGGCAAGCCGTAAGGCATGCGAACGTAGCTGCGGGGTGGACCTCCGCAACGCCCCACTCGCGAGGGCTAGAGGCGCTCCAGAGAGGCGACTCGGTTGAGCCCTGGTATGTCGATGCAGACGCGCAGCCCTCCATCCTCACCTGGATGGGGAGCCACTGCTGGTAGACGGCGGCCGCCTTTCATGACTCTTGACTCCTGTAGCTTCTGAATGGCCTTGCTGATGAACTCCTGAGGGTCTGGCTCTCCTTGCCTTACTCCTTCTTGAGGGAAACGTGCTTCGAAACACGCCTCCATGTGGTGCCCAAGCGCCTCCCTCATGACCCTAGCCAGGTCGGTGGCCCTCCAGGGGAGAGCCCCCGAGCCCTGCCTGAGGAGGGCGCCCGGCGCGCTTTCCTATGCGATGGAAGGAGGTTCCCCTGGGCAGGCACGGGCCCAGAGGGGCCTGCCTCCTGAGGAGCTGGGACGGACGATGTCTTCTTCTTCTTGGGGGCCGTCTCGGGAAGCCTCCTGCTTCCGCGATCCGGGTCTTCTAGTGACGCGGCCTGAAAGGCTCGTTCCAGGGAACACACCGCATCCTTCTCTTCACAGGGCACCGTGATGACTCCGCCACTTCCTGGCATCTTGAGGACGTTGTAGCCGTGGTGAGTTACGGCCATGAACTTGGCCAGCGCTGGGTACCCGAGGATGGCGTTGTATGGCAGGCGAATGTGAGCGACGTCGAAGTTGATGAGCTCGGTGCGGTAGTTGTCGCGTGCCCCGAAGGTGACAGGGAGGCGGACCTGCCCGATCGGGACCGTGGAGCCGTCGATGACTCCGGAGAAAGGCTTGGTTGGCTGAAGCTGGCTGTAGGGCACTTGGAGATTGTTGAATGTTTCCACGGACAGGACGTTGAGCCCTGCCCCGCCATCGATGAGGGTCCTGGTGACCACCACGTTGCTGATGATTGGGGAACAGAGCATCGGGAGGACTCCGGCTGTAGCCGCACACTTGAGCTGATCTGCCGAGCTGAACGTGATGGTGCACGCCGACCACCTGAGAGGGCGCGTGGCTTCGAGCTTGGGGAGGACTGCATTCACTTCGCGGGCGAACTGCTTGAAGATGCGTTGAGAGGCTGGGGCTTGAGCCCCGCCCAGGATGCAGGCGATCGCGCGCGGCTCCTGGAAGCCCCCAGCCTCCTCGTCCTGGTGGCGGTCCTCATTTCTCCTTGGTTGCGGCGGCAGCGGAGGGAGGCCTGCGTTGCCTTGCGGGCGATCCTCGCGAGGCCTACCCCTCCAGTCTCCCTCGCGAGGCAGGTCTTGCCAGCGATCCTCGTGAGGCTGATCGCGCCACCCTTGGCGCGGGCCTCGGTCTTCCCAGCGTCCTGCATTCCTTCCTCCTCCTCGACCGTAGCCCCGGTCACCGCGGTCGGGGCGTCGCCCGATCCTTCCTTCTCGCACGGCTCAGAGCTCTTGACATTCGTTGGTGTTGTGGGTGTGGAGGTCGTGGTACACGCAGTACCGGCTGCCCTTGGAAGGCTCGGGCTGATCTCTTCCCCGCTTGGTGTCTGGTTCTACCGCGAGCATGGCAGCCCCCTTGCGCTTCACATCCTTGGCCTTGGGCTTCTTCTCTTCCGGGTCCGCGGCAGGCAGCTCGAGGAGGGAGAGACGCCCTTCCTCAGCCCTGGCGCACTTGGTTGCCAAGTTGAACAGCTCCAAAGAAGTGCACAGGTCTTCATGCATCGCCAGCTCCTCCTTCATCTTGACATCGCGCATGCCGTCGGAGAAAGCTGAGATGATGGCCTCTTCAGTCACCCTGGGAATCTTGAGGCGTGCGTTGTTGAAGCGCTGGATGTACTTCTGCAGGGTCTCCCCGGGTTGTTGCTTGATGCGGCGCATGTCGCTCACGGCGGGTGGCCGGTCGCGAGTACCTTGGAAGTTGGCGATGAAGCGGGTGCGCATCTCGTCCCAGGAGGAGATCGTGCCTGGAGCCAGGTTCAGGAGCCAGGTGCGTGCCCCGTCCTTGAGCGCCATGGGAAACTAGTTCGCCATGACCTGCTCGTCTCCGTTGGCAGCTTCGATGCCCAGCTCGTAGAGCTGGAGGAACTTCGCAGGGTCAGCCGTGCCATCGTAGCGAGGAGGCAGGTCTGGCTTGAACTTGCCGGGCCACGCGACACTACGTAGCTCGGCGGTGAAGGCACGGCAGCCTGCTGTGGCCACGGGAGGTCTTGGGTGACGAAGAGCTTGGTCTTGCATGTCCCCACGCGCTGCAGCTGGGTCTTGACACGTGGGAGCAGGAGCATGGTCGCGACGTGCTGGAGCAGGGAGCGCCCGGGCAGCTTCTTGCGGGCGAGGGACTTCCTGGCAGCTCTGCTCTTGCTGCGCTGGCACCTGACGGAGCGGGTTCCGCCCAGGGGCCACACGCCTTGGAGCCATGACGCCTTCTTGAGTAGGAGGCGGCCGGGGCGCCGCCGGAGCTTCGTCGCCCGCGCGGGGCGGGGTGCGGTGCAGCGAAACGGACGGCGCAAGAGAGCCCCCTGCGGCGCGGACGAGCTCGGTGACGCGGTCGAGTCATTCTTCATATACGTCGTCGACAGGGCGGTAGTGCAGGAGCTCGTTCGCCGCGATGAGCGCAGCTCGAGCCTCCATGGGTGCGTGGAGCGCGCGGGATGAAGAACCAGCCGGGGGGAGCAAGGGAGTTGCGGTGCGGCCGTCTTGCCGCACGGACGGATGCTGAGACGATGCTTGCTGCTCGTCCCCTGCCGGGCCGGTGGCGGCGTTGACGGCAGGTGATGGGGAATGGTGAGGAAGCCCGCCGAGAGGAGCCGTCTGGGCGACGCGGGAAGCGAGAGCGGCCTGGCGCTCGGCGCGGGCCCGACGAGCGTCAGACATGGGTGCGATGGTCGGAGGAGAACGGGGTGGTGGAAGACGAATTCCGGCGCACTCCTACCTGGCGCGCCAAATGTCGGATTTTGGGTTTTGGCAGACCCTTGAGGTTCAAACACTGGGGTGCGCGCGGAGATCTCGCTTCCTACCTACCTGCACCCCGCCGCCTCGCTAAGATCTAAGCTATGGAAAGGACAACACAAGAGACACAGGGTTTATACTGGTTCGGGCCACCGTTGTGGTGTAATACCCTACTCCAATGTGTGGTGTGGTGGATTGCCTCTTGGGATGATGATGATGAACAATACAAGGAAGAACAGCCTCGCGAGGGTCTATTCTTGGCTGGGGCGATGAACTGCTGGGAGGAGTTCAGCCACCCTTCTCTCTCTCTCTCTGATTGTCTTTCTCTGATTCAACCTCCTATCGAACCTCTCCTCTTAACCCTTCCAAACCCTTTTGAACCTCTCCTCTTAACCCTTTCGAACCCCTCTCTTCTGTGGGTGGCTGGTCCTATTTATAGAGGCCCTGGTCCTCTTCCCAAATATCGAGCGGGAAGGGAGCCAACAATGGCGGGCTAATTTGAAGGGGGACAGCTAGTACTCGCTACCCTGACAAAAGTAGTCTTCGCCTGCACAAAGCTCTGGTGGTGACGCCGTCTTGGGCTCCACGATGACCTCTGTCTTGCAGTCTTCCTGGTCTTGGTCTCGTTGCACCGAAATGGCAACCTTTGCCTGATGCCTCGGTACTCCGCGGCTGCGCTTGCCCCCTTTGCAGCAAAGAGGAAAGGAGGACACTGTGCGGGATGGCACCCGCCTGGCGCCCTTGGTCATCATGGCTTGCGTCACGGGCACCTCATGAGGTACCCCGCCTTGATCTCTCCGCCTCCTCATGAGCCAGCCTGATGAGGCCGTGCCTGAGGAAGCTCCATGTCATCCGCCCCGCGAGGCTTGGCCCCTCGCGAGGGTCTTGGGTCTGTGTTGATGAAGATGGGCCGTGCTGGGCCCCCCCTGAGCCACGCCGCAGGCCGCAGGCAGGCAAGTCTGGGGACCCCCGTTCCTAGAACGCCGACAGTCCCCGTCTTCACCGCCGTCGATCACCCGCGCCGAGCTCATCGCCGGCACCACTGTGGTGAGCCTCTTGTTCTCATCTTCTTTCTGAAAGGAAAAAATATTCTTACTTGTATGTTTACATAGATACTTGTATTATTTTCTTACTTTTATTATTGCATCTTATATAGTGCGATGGTTTTGGTATCCGCCCCCGTCGGCCCTCGTCCTGTCTATGATTCGGATGTGGTATATATATTATCTTTATAACTATTGGTTCATTTATTGTTTATGAAAATTATGCCGACCAATGTGACATAGATTTTATTTATGTAGGATGTATGTGAATCAGAAATTCCAACCGACCCTATTGTCGAGGGGTTAAATTTAGTTGAAGAAGAAAACAATTTGTTCAAGGAAAAATAAAAAAAATTGAGGAGGAGAAGATGATATTGGAGTTGCATGTTGCGGATGTCGTCGATGATCACAAGATCAAGATGGATGCAATGCGCTTGAAGATTAGAAAGATTAGAAAATATGCCATTCATACCGAGGCTTGGTATCATTATGCCGTTGGATCAATTGTTACCTTGGTTGCGATTATGATCGCATTTGTTTTCGGATTGAAATGTTTTACATAGTTTCAATGTATGGTTTAATTAATTAGATGCTCTGGAGAGCTATATGTTGTTAGATGAGAACTATGTATGTACTTTGGTTTTAATGTGATGATGAACTTCTATTAATTTGGACACTTAATTATATATAATGCACGCAGATGAACCGGCAATGGATGTACGGTGACAGACACACCTCCGAGTACATTAAGGGCATGCATGAGTTTCTCGACGCGGCTGAGGCAAACAAGCAGAATGGTTTTATGTGTTGTCCATGCACTGAATGTGGGAATACGAGGTCTTACTCTAACCGGAAAATCCTTCACTCCCACCTGCTTTACAAGGGTTTCATGCCACACTATAATGGTTGGACGAGGCACGGAGAAATAGGGGTTATGATGGAAGACGACGAAGAAGAAGAGTACGATGACAACTATGTGCCCCCTGAATACGGTGATGCTGCAATGGGGGGAGCTGGTGAAGATCAAGAGGAACCAGACGATGTGCCCAATGATGCTGCAACGGGTGAAGCTGCTGAAGATCAAGAGGAACCAGACGATGTGCCCGATGATGATGATCTCCGCCGGGTCATTATCGATGCAAGGATGCAATGCGAAAGTCAAAAGGAGAAGCTGAAGTTCGATCGCATGTTAGAGGATCAAAAAAGGGTTGTACCCCAATTGCGAAGATGGCAACACAAAGCTCGGTACCGTACTGGAATTGCTGTAGTGGAAGGCAGAGAATGTTGTGCCTGACAAAGGATTTGAGAAGCTACTGAAAATATTGAAGAAGAAGCTTCCAAAGGATAACGAATTGCCCGACAGTACATACGCAGGAAAGAAGGTCGTATGACCTCTAGGATTGGAGGTGGAGAAGATAGATGCATGCCCTAATGACTGCATCATCTACCGCGGTGCATATAAGGATCTGAACGCATGCCCGGTATGCGGTGCATTGCGGTATAAGATCAGACGAGATGACCCTCGTGATGTTGATGGCGAGCCCCCCAGGAAGAGGGTTCCTGCGAAGGTGATGTGGTATGCTCCTATAATACCACGGTTGAAACGTCTGTTCGGAAACGAAGAGCATGCCAAGTTGATGCGATGGCACATTGAGGACCGTAAGAAAGACGGGAAGTTGAGAGCACCCGCTGACGGGTCGCAGTGGAGAAAAATCGAGAGAAAGTACTGGGATGAGTTTGCAAAGGACCCAAGGAACGTATGGTTTGCTTTAAGCGTGGATGGCATTAATCCTTTCGGGGAGCAGAGCAGCAATCACAACACCTAGCCCGTGACTCTATGTATGTATAACCTTCCTCCTTGGATGTGCATGAAGCGGAAGTTCATTATGATGCCAGTTCTCATCCAAGGCCCTAAGCAACCTGGAAACGACATTGATGTGTACCTAAGGCCATTAGTTGAAGAACTTTTACAGCTGTGGAATGGAAACGGTGTACATACGTGGGATGAGCACAGACAGGAGGAGTTTAACCTAAAGGCATTGCTGTTCATGACCATCAACAATTGGCCCGCTCTTAGTAACCTTTCAGGACAGACAAACAAAGGATACCACGCATGCACACACTGTTTAGATGACACTGAAAGTATATACCTGGACAAATGCAGGAAGAATGTGTACCTGGGCCATCGTTGATTTCTTCTGACCAACCATCAATGTCGAAAGAAAGGCAAGCATTTCAAAGGCGAGGCAGATCACCGGAAGAAGCCCGCCATGCGTACCGGTGATCACGTACTTGCTATGGTCAATGATTTACACGTAATATTTGGAAAGGGTCCCGGCGGACTAGCTGTTCCGAATGACGCTAAAGGACACACACCCATGTGGAAGAAGAAATCTATATTTTGGGACCTACCCTACTGGAAAGACCTAGAGGTCCGCTCCTCAATCGACGTGATGCACGTGACGAAGAACCTTTGCGTGAACCTGCTAGGCTTCTTGGGCGTGTATGGAAAGACAAACGATACACCGGAGGCATGGGAGGACCTGCAACGTTTGCACGAAAAAGACGGCATGCCTCCGAAGCAGTATGAAGGTCCTGCCAGCTACGCTCTTACGAAAGAAGAGAAAGAAATATTCTTTGAATGCCTGCTCAGTATGAAGGTCCCGACTGGCTTCTTGTTGAATATAAAGGGAATAATAAATATGCCAGAGAAAAAGTTCCAGAACCTAAAGTCTCATGACTGCCACGTGATTATGACGCAACTGCTTCCGGTTGCATTGAGGGGGCTTCTACCGGAAAACGTTCGATTAGCCATTGTGAAGCTATGTGCATTCCTCAATGCAATCTCTCAGAAGGTGATCGATCCAGAAATCGTACCAAGGCTAAGGAGTGATGTGGAACAATGTCTTGTCAGTTTCGAGCTGGTGTTCCCACCATCCTTCTTCAATATCATGACGCACGTCCTAGTTCATCTAGTCGATGAGATTGTCATTCTGGGGCCCATATTTCTACACAATATGTTCCCCTTTGAGAGGTTCATGGGAGTCCTAAAGAAATATGTCCATAACCGTGCTAGGCCAGAAGGAAGCATCTCCATGGCCATCAAACAGAGGATGTTATCGGGTTTTGTGTTGACTTCATTCCTGGCCTTAAGAAGATAGGTCTCCCTAAATCGCGGTATGAGGCGAGACTGACTGGAAAAGGCACTCTTGGAAGTGACTCAATAATATGCAGGGACGGATATTCTTGGTCTCAAGCACACTACACAGTTCTACAGAACTCTACCTTGGTGACCCCGTATGTCGATGAACACAAGAACAGTCTGCGCTCCAAACACCCGGAGCAGTGCGACGACTGGATTACATGTGAACACATCAGGACTTCCAGCAGTTGGTTGGAAACACGTCTCAGAGGTGACAACACTGTTTGTGATGAGCTGTACTTGTTGTCCAGGGGACCATCTTTGACTGTATTGACTTACAAAGGATATGAGATAAATGTAAATACATTTTACACGATCACCCAAGATCAAAAGAGCACCAACCAAAACAGCGGTGTCCGCTTTGATGTAGCAACCGAGAGCAGAGAGGACACATATTATGGTTACATAGTGGACATATGGGAACTTGACTACGGACATGATTTTAAGGTCCCTTTGTTTAAGTGCAAATGGGTCAATCTGTCAGGAGGCGGGGTACATGTAGACCCACAGTATGGAATGGCAATAGTGGATCTGAAAATCTTGGGTACACTGACGAACCGTTCGTCCTAGCCAATGATGTGGCATAGGTTATCTATGTGAAGGACATGTCTACCAAACCGAGAAAAAGAAAAGATAAGGAAGCGAATACATCATACGATGAGCCAAAGCGCCACATAGTTCTTTCAGGAAAAAGGGACATCTTGGGAGTGGAGGGCAAGACAGACATGTCTGAAGATTATGAAAAGTTTCATAAAATCCCTCCCTTCAATGTCAAGGCTGACCCCAAGCATCCTGATAAACGATGAAGATTATCCATGGTTACGGCGCAATAAGCAAATGACACAAGCGAAGAAAAAGTGAAGACTTTCTCCCGCAACTATTATCATGATACCATGCCAACTTTGTAACACACGAGTATGCTATGCCAACTTTTTCATAGTTCATTTGAAAACTATAAATTTAGGTCGAATTTTCTCTATAGGTGCATCTATGTTCATTTTTTTAGTAAAGTTAATCACAAACTTGTGATTCACACAAGTTTCAATTAATTCAAATTTTAACTATTCAAATTTGAAAACTAATGGCACTAACAGAAAGTTTATAATTTTTCTAAAACTAATGGCACTAACAGAAAGTTTATAATTTTGCTGACCTAAAAGCAAAAAGAAATAAAAATAAAGCAAAAAACAAAAGAAAATAAATAATGCAGAAAACAAAACAAAAAATCTGGAAAAAATAAAAATAGCAACAATAAGTATTTTTTTGTAAATAGAAACAAAATAAAATAAATAAAGCAACAAAGAAAACAAAAAAACTAAAAAAGTGTTTTCAAATTTGAAAACTAATGGCACTAACAGAAAGTTTATAATTTTTCTAAAACTAAAAGCAAAAGGAATTAAAAATAAAGCAAAAAAACAAAAGAAAATAAATAATGCAGAAAACAAAACAAAAAAACTGGAAAAAATAGCAATAATAAGTATTTTGTTGTAAGTAGAAACAAAATAAAATAAATAAAGCAACAAACAAAAAAACAAAAAAAGTGTTTTCAAATTTGAAAACTAATGGCACTAACAGAAAGTTCATAATTTTTCTAAAACTAAAAGCAAAAAGGAATTAAAAATAAAGCAAAAAACAAAAGAAAATAAATAATGCAGAAAACAAAACAAAAAAAACTGGAAAAAATAGCAACAATAAGTATTTTGTTGTAAGTAGAAACAAAATAAAATAAATAAAGCAACAAACAAAAAAAGAGCCACCTACTGGGCCCCCACGGCCTGAATACGACTAGAAACCCTACCATGGGCCAGGATTCAGGACCGCAGGAGGCCCAGTAGGCCCACAGGCACACAGCGCAGTGTTAGGCCCAAAAGCCTGCATTTGAGAGGAGCTCGAGAGGGAAGGCGCGGCAGCGCTTATAAACCACTCTCGAGCTCTCTCAGCTAGCGAGGTGGGACTAAAGTTTTGGCGCGGGGCAGCACAAGGCCTTTGGTCCCGGTTGGTGCCAGCAACCGGGACTAAAGGGGGCATTGGTGTCGGTTCGTGGCACAAACCGGGACCAATGCCCCCCTTTAGTCCCGGTTGGTGCCACCAACCGGGACCAAAGGCCGCCGCTTCCCTCCCTTTGGGCTGCTAAAAAGAGGCCTTTGGTGTCGGTTGGTGGCACCAACCGGGACTGAAGGGGGCATTGGTCCCGGTTTGAGCCACGAACCAGGACCAATGCCTTTGCTATATAAGCCAGCACTTAGGACATTTTCACATTTCCCTCGCAGTTGCCCCCCACGACGCCGAGCACATCGACACCGCCAGGCTGCCCCGACGCCGCCCGCCGCCCTCGCCGTCGCCGTCGCCCGCGCCCGTCGTCGCTGTCGCCCGCGCCCTCGCCGGCCGCCGCCCGTGCCCGTCGTCGCCGTCGCCCACGCCCTCGCCCGCGCACTCGCCGGCCGTCCCCTGCCCCGACGCGTCGCCGCCTCTGTGAGCACCGCGCGTCTGCTGCCCCCGCCGCCACCGTGCAATTTTATTGTAATTATACATGTTGTTTTACATGTTTTTAGATTTTCATATATATATATGTATGTATTTTTTAGATATATGTTTTTTATGTATGTTCATATATGTATGTATGTATTTTTTACATGTTTTTTGTATGTATGTATGTATTTTTTCAATTGTAATGATGTTTTAAAAATACATATATGCAAAAGTTAGATTTTTAATTAGAAAAGTCTTATCTATATATGTTCTCTGATTTAGTACATTTTAGGTTAGTTTCATTTTAAAAAAAGTTTTATATATTTAGGAAGAAGGAATAGAAGGAAGAAGAAGGAAGAAAAGGTTTTATATATGAGGGTCGAGAGGGGGTCGACGGTCGCTGAGGGATCGACGGTCGGGAGGGGGTCTAGGGTCGCCGAGGGGTCGAGGGTCGTCAAACATGAGAGGAAGAAGAGGATAAAAAAGAAGAGGAAGAAGAAAAAAAGAGGAGAAGAAAGAATAGAGGAGAACTCCTCTATTCTTTCTTCTCCTCTTTTTTTTCTTCTTCTTCCTCTTTTTTTTATTGGGAACGAGGGTCGTCGAGGGTCGCCGAGCGGTAGAGGAAACCCTAAATAGCAAGTATCGTCGGTGTGAGATACACGTGGCCGTCGGTGTCGGACACTACATCCACGTCCCACAAGTGACGTGGGCTGCACGTCACTTGTGGGATGTGGATGTAGTGTCCGACACCGATGGCCACGTCACTTGTGGGACGTGGATGTAGTGTCCGACACCGATGGCCACATGTATCTCACACCGACGAGACTTGCTATTTAGGGTTTCCTCTACCGCTCGGCGACCCTCGACGACCCTCGTTCCCGATAAAAAAAGAGGAAGAAGAAGAAAAAAAGAGGAGAAGAAAGAATAGAGGAGAGAGGGTCGTCGAGGGTCGCCGAGCGGTAGAGGAAACCCTAAATAGCAAGTATCATCGGTGTGAGATACATGTGGCCGTCGGTGTCGGACACTACATCCACGTCCCACAAGTGACGCAGGCTTCGACGCCCACGTCACTTGTGGGACGTGGATGTAGTGTCCGACACCGACGGCCACATGTATCTCACACCCACGATACTTACTATTTAGGGTTTCTTCTACCGCTCGGCGACCCTCGACGACCCTCGTTCCCGATAAAAAAAAGAGGAAGAAGAAGAAAAAAAAGAGGAGAAGAAAGAATAGAGGAGAAGATCTCCTCTAGTCTTTCTTCTCCTCTTCTTTTTCTTCTTCCTCTTCTTTTTTTATCCTTGAAGCATTGTCGAGGCCACCCCAAACCCTAGAGAAGCAGCGTCGAGGCCACTAATTAATATTAGTTCTATGCTTGCCACTAATATATCCATCTGTCATGTTTGAATAATAATTGCCATGTTGTAAATATTTGTAGAAACTATGGACACCGCCCGAGATGAAGTACAAGAAGAGTTGTTGGGGGACATAATCGCACGAGGAAGTGATGTCGTCTCCTCGTTGTTTCTCAACGACACCGATGGTCTGGAAGCAGCTGGCTATGATTATGATGGCTCCGGTGACCCAATGCCGGTGCAAGAAGGAGACCGTGAGGACGGCTCCGGTGACCCAATGCCGGTGCAAGAAGGAGACCGTGATGACGTCTCCGGTGACCGAACTGAGTCCGGCCAGGTATATATATTAGTTAAGCCTGTGCTGACTAGCTAATTGATGCATTCATTGTTTTGGTATGTACACATATTAATTAAGTCTTTGTTCTTTTTTCTAGCCCTCCAAATCGAGCACAACTTCGGTAAAGAGACGAGGCCCGAAGAAAAAGTTGAGCTCGGATGAAAGGTTTGAGATCATAGCAATCGCACCCGACGGCCAACCGATTGAACCCATCCGGACAAAGAGCGCAGGTGTTGCTCAGTGCGGGGTTCTGGTTAGGGACAAGATCCCGATCAGCATCCAAAAATGGTTAAAGCCGGCTATAGAAGACCCTGAGGTGTTTTACGTCAATGATATGCAGAAAACTGATCTTTGGACTGATCTGAAGTCAAATTTCACCCTACCGCCAGAGGATGATCCGGAGAAGCCGGTTAAAGAGCAATTAATCAAGTCTTTTGCTCTTAAGAGGATGGACGAACTATTCATGAGGTGGAAGAAACAGCTGAATATGTTTGTCGATAAAAAAGAGACACCAGAATTCAAGGGCAGATATGAGAAGATCAGAGATCACTGGCCCGCATTTGTGGCCCACAAGACATCGGAAAAGAGTAAGAAGATGTCGGCGACAAACAAGCAAAATGCTGCGAAGAAGAAGCATCACCATCGCACGGGGTCAGGTGGCTACCTCGTAGCCTGGCCTAAGTGGGCCAAGATTGAGAATGATCTGGTTGATAAAGGGATCGAACCAGAGACAATTAACTGGCCAGACCGTTGCCGGACTTGGTTCTTCGGGGCTGGCGGAACCTTGGACCCTGTATTAGGGAAGTGCATTTGGACGGACGAGCAAATGGAAATACTAGTCAAGAGGCTTAAGCACTATATCGAAGCAACGCAGCAAGGGACATTCGTTCCAGACAGAGAGAACGACGAGCTCACAATGGCCCTCGGGAATCCTGAGCACCCTGGACGGACTCGAGGCACGCCAGGATCCATTCCGTGGAAGGCTGGGTTTCCGGACACAGGCGGTTACAAATGCCGCAAGAGGAGGAAGAAAGTGGAGCAGACCCAACTGGAGGCGCTGCACGCTAGGATACTAGTGATAGAGGAACGAGAAGCAAATCGCAGCAAACGAACTGCCGAAGCTTCCCCCGAAGCTACCCCGCCATCTCAGCGGAGAAGTAGCATGGCTTCCACCGAGCTGCTTCAGCCGGAGCATGTCTTGACGGCTCCTGCCAGCTATCCCGTGGATGCTATCACGGAGTATCAAAATTGCCACCTTATGACGCAATGGATTAATATGAAGGTCAAGGCAGCTATTGGCTCTGTTTTTCCTACTGGACCCGGCGCAACTTTTCACTGCCGGCCGATTGTAGAAGGATATGCTAGGGTGATGGTCGATCAAATAACAGAGGGATTTGAGGACCTCCAGCTTGACGACCCTACCGGTGAAGGGGAGACTCGGCTGGGTTCTGCTCTGAAGACTCCATGCCTATGGCGGAAGGAGCTCATCAACCTTCCGAACTGGACGCCTCCACCTCCTCCTCCGACGACGACGAGTCAGGGCACTCCGCCTCCTCCACCGCCTCCTCCTCTGGCGAGTGACAATCAGGGCACTCGGCCGGCTCCTTCTTCGGCGCGTGGCGGGACTCTGCCTCCTTCTCCGCCTGCGCCGGCGCGCCCGAGCAGCCAGCCTCCTCCTTCTCCGCCTCGTTAGCAAGGGCGGAAGAGAACCGCCGCCGCTCCGGCTGCTCCGGCGCGTCTAGTCCTTCTCCTCCGCCTCGTAAGCAAGTAAAGAAGACAGCCGCTCCGTCTGCTCTACCGGCGTCTAGCAGTACAGCCAAAGGCGGGAGGACATACAGATTCGGTCCTTCTCTGAAGACTCCAGAGAAGTTACCATACGAGAGGACCCCGGAGGAGAACGCCGAGATCACGCGAGAAGAAGTGAGGAACTTCTTTGAAGGGGTGAAAGCAAAGAAACATTCACCTCCGGAGGAGAACGTAGATCCGGTGAAAGCGAAGCGCACTCTGGCTGCCCTGACAAAACCACCCAAGTCTCCGCGGAAAGGCAACTATGAGTGCATTATTGGAAAGGCATTTGCCGAAGTGGAGCGGTCGGGAAATACTATCAGTGATCAAAGGGTGAAAGAATTACGAGCTGGGAAACAAATTGCCCAGCTCAGCGAACAAGCGAAGCAATCATACCCCCGCTCAAGGTGCCTAGCGACATCGTCGCTAATGATCCGAGGATGGTGCCCGGTTATAGCAATCTTGGAGATTACTTGCCCGACGATGTACATTATGATTTCATGGAGGTGCAGATACAATGATACGAGTACGGGAAGCCTCTCGTCAAAGATGAAAGATCTCTATCAATGATGATGCGAAGATTGCATGATTGGTACTTGAAAATCTGCAGAGAGTTTGGGGGAGGAGTACTTTGTATGTGAGAGTTAAAAAGGAGCATGACCTCGTTGGAATTGAACTGTTGCATGTTCCATTTGAGGAGTTCTTTCAGTTTTTCAATCAATTGGCCCTCGATAAAGCAACGGTCACCTGCTACTCTCTGTAAGTAGTACTACTTCTGTCATTAAGTCTCTCTATATAGCTCAGCTCTTTCATTGCATGTATTTATAATTATCCTCACTATATTATGCAGATTGAAGATCGTCGAATTGAAGAAAAGACAAATAGGTGATATTGGGTTCATTAACACAAATCTCATAGATGCAACTCAGGTTAAATTTCATGCCGCAGATACCGAGGCAAACTTGCTACGATTGTTGGTAATAAATGAAAACAAAGATATAATACTCTTTCCTTACAACTTCAAGTGAGTGTTACTGTCTTGAGCATATTCGGTTTCCCTTATATATTAGTCAAGGTTATAGTAATGTAATTGATGAGTTAGGCATGCGTGTGCAGTTTCCACTATATTCTCCTAGAGATTAAGCTTGAGCAGGGACTAGTAACCGTCTTAGACTCAAGACGAAAAGATCCCCAGGACTATGCGGACATGACTCAAATGCTCGAGAAGTAAGTTAAATCGATTATTATCCACCATATCAGCAACTTTGTTCATTTCCTGATATATCAAGTAATTGTTTTCTTTGTCTGGCAGGGTTTGGAGAAAATTCACCAAAAAAGCTCCGGGACTGCCGAAGAAGCTGCAATTTAGACACCTGAAAGTAAGTACTATAGTAGTATGTTCTGCGCATCTCCTAGTGATTCAAGCGCTAGTTTCATCACTACCATTTGGCATTCCTGCTTATCAGTTTGATTGACCTCTATTTCTTGTAAAGTGGTTGTGGCAGGAACAAGGGAATGATTTCTGTGGATACTACGTTTGCGAGTCCATCCGCACACGACCTGTGAGCGGGGCTGCTCTGACGAACAATATGAAGTGCGTAAATAACAACATTCGCAATTTTATTTTATAACCATCAGTTGTGTTGAGTTTCATTCATTCATATATATATATATATATATATGTATTGACCCCCTTCTTCAAATTAGATGTTTCGGAAGCGGGATGAACTCCTAGCACCAGCTCGCATGCGAGCAATTCAAGAGGAATTGGCGACATTATTTCTTGACCACGTGATCACTGAAGACGGAGAATACTATGTGGACCATGCGTCCGTATGTTAAGAGATTATATTTGTAAGAGATAATTATTGTATATATGTAGCCGGTAGTGTCGGATAGATATACGAGAACTTGTTGTTCGACCAATCTCTCGGAGAAGGAGAGGTGGTCGATATCACTTCTCTCTGTATGCATATATGTTCATGACGATCTTCTATTTCCTTCGTTTGCTTACTAGCTAGCTAGCGTGTCTACTCCTCTCTATACGTATGTATAGTACGTGGCGTCGACCAAGCACGGACATAAGAGAGGACACTTCTCTCTATTAATTATAGCTAGCTAACACAATATATGAAACACCTAAATTAACCCCCCAAAACCCCCAACCCCCCCCCCCTTCAAAAAAACAAAAACCCCAGCCACAGAAATGCTGATGCGTGGATGCCTATTGGTCCTGGTTGGTGCCACCAACCGGGACCAAAGGCCCTCCTGCCTGGGCTCCGCGCACTGGCCACGTGGAGGCCCATCTGTCCCGGTTCTGGACTGAACCGAGACTAAAGGGACAGGGCATTAGTACCGACCCTTTAGTCCCGGTTCAGGAACCGGGACAAAAGGCCCTTACGAACCGGGACAATAGGCTCGTTTTCTAATACTGATGGCAGCCCCAAACTTTAAAAAACGACAGCTTAGGTTTCTAGCCAAACCATAGTTCATACGGTGTCGTCTCAACGGATTTAGATGGTGCCCTATTTAACGTGAATGCAGCTGTCTCTAATGCATAACCCCAAAATGATAGTGATGAATCGGTAATAGACATCATAGATCGCACCATATCTAATAAAGTACGGTTACGACGTTCGGACACACCATTACGCTGTGGTGTTCCAGGTGGCGTGAGTTGTGAAACTTTTCCACATTGTTTCAAATGAAGACCACACTCATAACTCAAATATTCACTTCCATGCTCGGATCGTAGAAACTTTAATTTCTTGTTATGATGATTTTCCACTTTACTATGAAATTCTTTGAACTTTTCAAATGTTTCGGACTTATGTTTCATCAAGTCGATATACCCATATTTGCTCAAATCATCTATGAAGGTCAGAAAATAACGATACCCGCCATGAGCCTCAACACTCATTGGATCGCATACATCAGTATGTATTATTTCCAATAAGTCTGTTGCTCGCTCCATTGTTTCGGAGAACGGAGTCTTAGTCATCTTGCCCATGAGGCATGGTTCACAGGCATTAAGTGATTCATAATCAAGTGATTCCAAAATCCCATCAGCATGGAGTTTCTTCATGCGCTTTACACCAATATGACCTAAACGCCAGTGCCACTAGTATTTTGCACTATCATTATCAACTTTGCATATTTTGGCATCAATATCATGAATATGTGTATCACTACGATCGGGATTCAATAAACCATTCACCTTGGGTGTATGACCCCCGAAGGTTTTATTCATGTAAACAGAATAACAATTATTCTTTGACTTAAATGAATAACTGTATTGCAATAAACATGATCCAATCATATTATGCTGAACGCAAACACCAAATAACATTTATTTTAGGTTCAAAACTAATCCTGAAGGTAAAGGGAGTGTGCGATGGTTATCTTATCAACCTTGGAATCACTTCCAACACACATCGTCACCTCGCCCTCAACTAGTCTCTGTTCATTTTGTAACTTCTGTTTCAAGTTACTAATCATAGCAACTGAACCAGTGTCAAATACCCAGGGGTTACTATGAACACTAGTAAAGTACACATCAATAACATGTATATCATATATAATTTTGTTTACTTTGCCATCCTTCTTATCCGCCAAGTATTTGGGGAAGTTCTGCTTCTAGTGACCATTTCCTTTGCAGTAGAAGCACTTAGTTTCAGGCTTGGGTCTAGCTTTGGGCTTCTTCATGGCAGTGGCAACTTGCTTGCCATTCTTCTTGAAGTTCCCTTTCTTTCCCTTACCTTTTACTTGAAACTGGTGGTCTTGTCAACCATCAACATTTGATGCTTTTCTTTATTTCTACCTTCATTGATTTCAGCATCATGAAGAGCTCGGGAATCATTTTCGTGATCCCTTGCATATTATAGTTCATCACGAAGTTCCAGTAACTTGGTGATAGTCACTAGAGAACTCTGTCAATCACTATCTTATCTGGAAGATTAACTCCCACTTGATTCAAGTGATTGTAGTACTCAGACATTCTGAGCACATGCTCACTGGTTGACCCATTCTCCTCCATCTTGTAGGCAAAAACTTGTCAGAGGTCTCATACCTCTTGACTCGGGCATGAGTCTGAAATACAAATTCCAGCTCTTGGAACATCTTATATGCTCCGTGGAATTCAAAACGTTTTTGAAGTCCCGGTTCTAAGCCATACAGCATGGTGCACTAAACTATCAAGTAGTTATCATACCGAGCTTTGCCAAACGTTCATAACGTCTGCATCTGCTCCTGCAATAGATCTGTCACCTAGCGGTGCATCAAGGACATAATTCTTCTATGCAGCAATGAGGATAATCCTCAAATCACAGACCCAGTCTGCAAGCTATTGATCTACAACATAGATATGCAAATACTATAAGGACTAAGTTCATGATAAATTAAAGTTCAATTAATCATATTACTTAAGAACTCCCACTTAGATAGACATCCCTCTAATCATCTAAGTGATCACGTGATCCATATCAACTAAACCATGTCCGATCATCACGTGAGATGGAGTAGTTTTCAATGGTGAACATCACTATGTTGATCATATCTACTATATGATTCACGCTCGACCTTTCGGTCACAGTGTTCCGAGGCCATATCTGCATATGCTAGGCTTGTCAAGTTTAACCCGAGTATTCTGCGTGTGCAAAACTGGCTTGCACCCGTTGTATGTGAACATAGAGCTTATCACACCCGATCATCACGTGGTGTATCGGCACGACAAACTATCACAACGGTGCATACTCAGGGAGAACACTTGTACCTTGAAATTTAGTGAGAGATCATCTTATAATGCTACCGCCGTACTAAGAAAAATAAGATGCATAAAGGATAAACATCACATGCAATCAATATAAGTTATATGATATGGCCATCTTCATCTTGTGCCTTTGATCTCCATCTCCAAAGCACTGTCATGATCACCATCGTCACCGACTTGACAGCTTGATCTCCATCGAAGCATCGTTGTCCTCTCGCCAACTATTTCTACTACGACTATCGCTACCGCTTAGTGATAAAGTAAAGCAAGTACATGGCGATTGCATTTCATACAATAAAGTGACAACCATATGGCTCCTGCCAGTTGCCGATAACTGTTAGAAAACATGATCATCTCATACAACAATTTATATATCATCACGTCTTGACCATATCACATCACAGCAAGCCCTGCAAAAACAAGTTAGACGTCCTCTACTTTGTTGTTGCAAGTTTTACATGGCTGCTACGGGCTTCTATCAAAAACCGTTCTTACCTACGCATCAAAACCACAAAGATTTTCCGCCAAGTGTGTTGTTTTAACCTTCAACAAGGACCGGGCGTAGTCACACTCGATTTAACTAAAGTTGGAGAAACAGACACCCACTAGCCACCTGTGTGCAAAGCACGGCGGTAGAACCAGTCTCATGAACGCGGTCATGTAATGTCGGTCTGGGCTGCTTAATCCAACAACACCGCTGAATCAAAGTATGACATGCTGGTAAGTAGTATGACTATTATGGCCCACAACTCTTTGTGTTCTACTCGTGCATATAATAGACCTGGCTCGGATGCCACTGTTGGGGAACATAGTATTTCAAAAAAATTCCTACGATCACGCAAAATCTATCTAGGAGAAGCATAGCAAGGAGAGGCGATAGTGTGTCCACGTACCCTTGTAGACCGAAAGTGGAAGCATTTAGTAACGCGGTTGATGTGGTCGAACGTCTTCACGATCCAACCAATCAAGTACCGAACGCACGGCACCTCCGTTATCTAAACATGTTCAGCTCGGTGACGTCCCTCAAACTCTAGATCCAGCTGAGGCTGGGGGAGAGTTTCGTGAGCACGATGGCGTGGTGACGGTTATGATGAAGTTACCGACGCATGGCTTCGCCTAAGCACTACGACAATATGACCGAGGTGGAAAACTGTGGAGGGGGGCACCGCACATGGCTAAGAGATCAACTTGTGTGTCTATTGGGTGCCCCCTACCCCGTATATAAAGGAGTGGAGGAGGGGGGCGCCCATCCTCATGGGGTGCGCCCCAAGGGGGGAATCCTACTCCTACTAGGAGTAGGTTCCCCCCCTTTCCTAGTCCAACTAGGAGGGGAAGGAAAGCGAAGAGGGAGAGAAGGAACGGGGGGCGCGCCCCTCCACTTGGCCATCTCCTCCTATCTTCCACTAAAGCCCATGAAGGCCCATTAACCCCCGGGGGGTTCCGGTAACCCCCCGATACACCGGAAAATGCCCGAACTTATCCAAAACCTTTCCCGTGTCCAAACATAACCTTCCAATATATCAATCTTTATGTCTCGGCCATTTTGACACTCCTCTTCATGTCCGTGATCACATCCGAGACTCCGAACAACCTTCGGTACATCAAATCGCATAACTCACAATACATATCGTCATCGAACGTTAAGCGTGCGGACCCTACGGGTTCGAGAACTATGTAGACATGACCGAGACTCATCTCCGGTCAATAACCAATAGCGGAACCTGGATTCTCATATTTGTTCCTACATATTCTACGAAGATCTTTATCTGTCAAACCGCATAACAACATACGTTGTTCCCTTTGTCATCGGTATGTAACTTGTCCGAGATTCAATCGTTGGTATCATCATACCTAGTTCAATCTCGTTACCGGCAAGTCTCTTTACTCCTTCCATAATGCATCATCCCGTAACTAACTCATTAGTCACATGGTGAAGTATCAAGTGAAAACGCTTGATCAGTAAAAACTGAAAACTATCATCCTAGCCCATCGGATCGAGGACGTACAGCAGAGATCGGAGGTGGGAATATGGCCATACACTTAGCAATTCTTTTGCACATAACCTCCCGTGCTTACGTTCGGTCTTGTGAAAGATTTAGCGAACTAGAAAGAAAAGAAAAAAGCAAAACGAATCTCGACCCAGGCGAGGGCGAGACTTGGCGGCGGCTACTGGACTGCGACTTGGAGGCCGGCGCCGCACCCGTAGCGACGGCGACTCAGAGGCCACGGTGGAGCAACGACGCGAACGTGATGCCCCCAGGCGATCTAGCGCGCGCTGGCGGTATCCCCACCCAACGGTGACGAGACCGCCACCGAGATGACTCTGGCCAAGGCGACATCCACGACCAAGTGACCTGGCGCTGGCCCAGGCGAGGGAGACCCAGTGGCGGCAGCCGGCGGCGCTGCCTCCATGCGACGGCGACCCGGCAACTTGCTTGCCCTCTGGAGCTGCTGTTTTGTTGTAGATTAAAATCGTTGGTGTTCTTGCTATAGCTGACTGAATGGTGATGTACAGATAAGATAAATCTTTGTTGTTTTTCTTCACCTGAAGTGAAAGTGGGTATTCAAAAAACACGTGAGTCGATGTACATACAGAAACATTTGCTCTTGCTACTGTTGTTGTTTTTCTATCCACGTCGATTTGGATGTACATTTAAGTATGAACATGTTGCTACATACTGAAATATTTGGATGTACAAACAACAGCTTCAAAAAACACTTGAATTAATTTGGATATATACAAGAAATATTTGCTCTTTTGCTACTGCTGTACATATTGAATATGCAGATTTACAGAATGAATGTGAATTGGTTGCAGAAATATTCCCTTGTTAAAAGTGAGGCATGTACTGGTGATTTAACATCTTTTGTCTTGCTAATTTCAGAATTCCATAAGCCACATGTCCTAAAACCAATAGGACGCAACATTAACCAATGAACCTCTTGTGCCTTATTATCCTGTCTAAGTCTAACCCTTTTTAGTAAAAGTGAACAGTTGCCAGCCAAAAGATAGCAGCAGGAGGAGTAGGCAGGGGGATCCTGGTAAGCTCAATGCCCTCTGTTATCTACAAACCTTTCCCACACTTGACATAAGCATGCGATGATTTCAACATCACTTGTACACAGTAAACTGGAGCAAACAACTTGCCATGCAAAATATTATTCTTGCATCGCGAAACAAAATTTCTCTCTGGCCATTTTCATGAATCTTCAGACATAAATATTCAGAAATACAATATTCAGACATAAATATTCAACAGAACTACAATATTTGGAAATAAAATAATAATCTCCTAGGAAATATAAGCGGAAAGTTCATGTAAAATCCGTCCAACACATGAGCTTCAATGCAAAGTTGTCGTTTCGAAATGCATCGTGGAGTTGGAACAAGACCTGCAGTTTGACATAAACAGATAAGTTTATGTCTGTGTATACATTTTTGAAAGAAAAATAAATTGTATGGTCATGAAAAGTACCAGTAGTTTTCTTAGTTATTATTAGGGCAATTACATCTATCATGGAAGCCAACTTGCTTACACTTCTTGCACGTTCTACGCACTTTATTTTTTTGTCCACCAATATTTTTCTTCCCCTCTCCATCCATATTTTGCTTCCCTTCTACATCCTTATTTTGATGCCCACCCTTATCTAAGTGCCCCTTAATTCTTTTGCATCTCCCTTTTGTATGGACATCTGTTGGTGGATGAATTTCAACTTGATTAGGCATAGTACAACCAATATATGCCTCAAACTCATCTTGTCTACTAGGATGATTGGCAACAACCCTTTCAGAAACATTTCTTTTCATGTCGATGAGAATGTTTCTTATTGCTTCCAATTCTACAGGAGAGTGTTCAGCCAACCTAATTGTATCATCCACTGCTTGGTGTATCTCAGAAACCATTTTTCGCTTTGCCAAATCAGAGGAACTACTTTCATTCTCTTCAAGCAAGTTGCCGTAGCTATCATATAGTACCCTCCTGTTAACCGTTTTCTTCCACCTATCTAGAATAAAATGCCTAGGTAGCTCATTCATCTTTGCACCTCTCAAAACAACAATGATATGTTGGCATGGAAGTCCACGTGTCTGAAATAACATGCAAGAGCAATGACCACTCATGGATGTTGTGTTGAATTGAACTTCTCGAGACTCCGAAGAGCGGTCACCACCTATAACCGTGGTTCTCACATCACCTTCCTATGATATGCTTTCAATCAAGCAATGATCTCTAGCTGCACGCACCTCCTTCTGAAAATATTTGAAAACCTCATGGGTGAAGACCAGACTAGCATGCTTCTCAATCTCCCAAGATGTAATCAATGGAGGCATAGAATTGAGGCACTCATGGTCAGCCTTGAGTTCATTCTAATGTTGTTCTTCTAGGGCTATACCAATCCTAATCCAAAACTCCACCAAAGCATGTTTGTAGCCCATAAAGTGATTGAAAAACGAGTTAGCACTCTCTGACCTTGAAGTGGTTCTTAGAGTCTCACCCAAAAAAACACCTCTGAAGTAGGCTAGTATCCATGATTCACGAAGTTCATATCTCCTGGCAAACCATGTGTTTTCCTCAAGCCCAAATTCAGAAATCAATGAAGACCATTTTGCCTCAAATTCAGCTGGGTTTTCAGAGCCCCATACACATGAGTTAATTGTACTATAGAAATGTTCATCCTCTCTCAATGGAGGGCCAACCTTTTCTGGAAGCTTTCTCATTATGTGCCACATGCATAACCTATGGATAGTGCTTGGCATTATATGTTCAATTGCAGCCTTCATGCTTTGGTCTTCATCGGTCACTATAAGCCTTGGTGTTGCCCCATCCATTGCTTTCAAGTACGTTTCAAAATACCCATTCATATGACTCTATCTTCTCATCTACAATCAAGGCGGCACCTGATGACCCACAAGTATAGGGGATCTATCGTAGTCCTTTCTATAAGTAAGTGTGTCGAACCCAACGAGGAGCAGAAGGAAATGATAAGCGGTTTTCAACAAGGTATTCTCTGCAAGTACTGAAATAAGTGGTAACAGATAGTTTTGTGATAAGGTAAATTGTAACGAGCAACAAGTAACAAAACTAAATAAAGTGCAGCAAGGTGGCCCAATCCTTTTTGTAGCAAAGGACAAGCCAGAACAAACTCTTATAATAGGAAAAGCGCTCCCGAGGACACATGGGAATATCATCAAGCTAGTTTTCATCACGTTCATATGATTCGCGTTCGATACTTTGATACTTTGATATGTGGGTGGACCGGTGCTTGTGTGTTGTTCTTACTTGAACAAGCATCCCACTTATGATTAACCTCTATTGCAAGCATCCGCAACTACAACAAAAGTATTAAGGTAAACCTAACCATAGCATGAAACATGTGGATCCAAATCAGCCCCTTACGAAGCAACGCATAAACTAGGGTTTAAGCTTCTGTCACTCTAGCAACCCATCATCTACTTATTACTTCTCAATGCCTTCCTCTAGGCCCAAATAATGGTGAAGTGTTATGTAGTCGACGTTCACATAACACCACTAGAGGCTAGACAACATACATCTTATCAAAATATCAAACGAATACCAAATTCACATGACTACTCATAGCAAGACTTCTCCCTTGTCCTCAGGAACAAACATAATTACTCACAAAGCATATTCATGTTCATAATCAGAGGGGTAATAATATGCATATAGGATCTGAACATATGATATTCCACCAAATAAACCAACTAGCATCAACTACAAGGAGTAATCAACACTAATAGCAACCTACTAGCACCAATCCCGGACTTTGAGACAAGAATTGGATACAAGAGATGAACTAGGGTTTGGAGATGAGATGGTGCTGGTGAAGATGTTGATGGAGATTGCCCTCTCCCGATGAGAGGAGCGTTGGTGATGACGATGGTGATGATTTCCCCCTCCCGGACGGAAGTATCCCCAGCAGAACAGCTCTGCCAGAGCTCTAGATTGGTTTCGCCAAGGTTCCGCCTCGTGGCGGCGGAGTCTCGTCCCGAAAAGTTCCTTCTGTTTTTTTCTCATCGAAAGACTTCATATAGGAGAAGATGGACATCGGAGAGCCACCAGGAGGCCCACGAGGTAGGGGGCGCGCCCTAGGGGGGGCCCACCCTCGTGAGCAGGGTGTGGGCCCCCTAGCCTTCATCTTTGGCGAGGATTTTTCTCTATTTATTTTAGGATGTTTCGTGGAGTTTCAGGACTTTTGGAGTTGTTCAGAATAGGTCTCTAGTATTTGCTCCTTTTCCAGCCCAGAATTCCAACTGCCAGCATTCTCCCTCCTTATGCAAACCTTGTAAAATAAGAGAGAATAGCCATAAGTATTGTGACATGAAGTGAAATAACAGTCCATAATGCAATAAATATCGATATAAAATCATGATCCGAAATGGACGTATCAACTCCCCCAAGCTTAGACCTCGCTTGTCCTCAAGCGAAAAGCCGATAACAATAAATAAGTCCTCATGTTTAGAGGTAGAGGCGTCGATAAAAATAAAATACGGACATGAAGGCATCATGATTATTCTCATAACAGCAACATATATAGATTTTGTCATATGATTACTTATGTTCAAGTGATGATCTATTCACAATGCAAAAAGTATAAATCATAAACCTTATTGGGCTCCAACAAACTATAATCTCAGTCATTGAAGCAATTGCAATTTATCATAACATCAGAAAGAGTCTATGTCAGAGCTAAAAAGCAAGTCCACATACTCAACTATCATTTAGTCCTCCATAATTGCTAACACTCACGCAATACTTGTGGTTACGGAGTTTTAATCAGACACAGAGAAAGATAGGGGCTTATAGTTTTGCCCCACAACCTTTTACCTCAAGGGTAATGTCAACAATAATGGTTCATGCTCCCCTACATCCAATTAGATATATATATATCATGTTCTTTCCAACATGCTGAGCTTGCCAAAGGATAAAATGAAAAAGAAAAGGTGAAGATCACCATGACTCTTGCATAAGGTAGAAGATAATAATAGAAGATAGGCCCTTCGCAGAGGGAAGCAGAGGTTTCCATGCTCTTTTATGGTTGGATGCATAAAATCTCAATGCAAAAGAATGTCACTTTATGTTGCCCCTTGTGATATGAACCTTTATTATGCAGTCCGTCACTTTTATTACTTCCACATCACAAGATCGTATAAAGCTTATTTCTCCCACACCAATCAATCATACATATTTAGAGCAATTTTTATTGCTTTGCACTAATGACAACTTACTTGAAGGATCTTACTCAATCCATAGGTAGATATGGTGGACTCTCATGGCAAAACTGGTTTAAGGGTATTTGGAAGCACAAGTAGTATTTTTACTTGGTGCTGAGAATTTGGCTAGAATGAGGGGGAAAGGCAAGCTCAACAAGTTAGAGGATCCATGATAACATACTTTATCTCAGATATAAGAGAGACATAACTCATTACGTTGTCTTCCTTGTCCAACATCAACTCTTTAGCATGTCATATTTTAATGAGTGCTCCCAATCATAAAAGATGTCAATGATAATATATCTATATGTGAAAACCTCTCTTTCCTTATTACTTCCTATTAATTGCAACAATGACCAAAGCTATGTCTACCAACTCCTATCAAGTTTTAATCATCATACTCTTTCTATGTGAAGTCATTACTCTCAGTAAGATCAATATGCACTTTGTGTTTCTTTTATTATTTTTCTCTTTTCTTTTATTCACCCAAGATCATGGCAAAATAATCAAGCCCTTGACTCAACACTAATATTTATTATATATAGCTCACAGACTCGATTACAAAGAGAGATCATAAAGCAAAACTCAAAACTAGATCATGCCATAAACTTTATTCTACTAGATCAAGATATACTAATAGGATCAAACTACGAAAAACGGTAAAGATAGGAGTTGTGATTGTGATACGATACCGGGGCACCTCCCCCAAGCTTGGCAGTTGCCAAGGGGAGTGCCCATACCCATGTGATTATGTCTCCTTTATCGGTGAAGAAGGTGGAGGTGTCGGATAATCGCACATCGAGCGTAAGAGGTCCTCCAGCTTGCGAATAATGCCCTTGAGTGCGACAATATGCTCCTTAAACAAAATATTTTCTTGTGTGAGATACTTGTTTTGTATACAAGCTAACTCAATCATCTTGAAAGCTTCGATCTCAGTTGGGGTAAGAAGGTTATGATCAAGTTGAAGGATGTCTTTTGCTGCCGGAGCTTGATCCTCCGTGGCCTTCTTGATCCTTTCATCCTTGTTGACCCTAGTGGGTTCTTCCCTCTTCAGATCTATCTTCATTAGCCAAGCACCATTGTCACCATTGTTGGAGGAGGGAGACGACGTGATGCCTAGCCTGGAAAACCCTGACAGAAAACAGCTCGAAACAAGAAAAGAGGAGGTTTGCTGATACGGGAGTCAAAACCTTCGGGAGAATATATAATGAATTTTTACCGACCAAAATATGTAACATGCAAGAAAACGGAGTCCGGAAGGCACACGAGGTGCTCACGAGGTAGGGGGCACGCCCACCACCCTCGTGAGGCCCTCGTGTCCTTCCCGGACTGCTACTTATTTTTCTATTTTTCTAAATATTCCAAAACAGGGAGATATTGCCTTAAAAATTGTTTTGGAGTCGGTTTACTTACCGTACCACATACCTATTCCTTTTTGGAGTATGAAACGTTCCGGAAAGTGTCCCTTATGTGTTCCTCCGGGGTTACGGTTTCAATAATATTGGTTTCAACATTTATGGGATTACCTGAGATATAATGTCTAATTCTTTGACCATTTACCACCTTCGGATTTGTGCCTTCAAAGTTGTTGATTTTTATGGCACCGGAACGATAGACCTCTTCGATAACGTAGGTGCCTTCCCATTTAGAGAGAAGTTTTCCTGCAAAAAATCTTAAACGAGAGGTCTATAGCAATACATAATCTCCTACATTAAACTCACGCTTTTGTATCCTTTTGCCATGCCATCTTTTAACTTTTTCTTTAAACAACTTGGCATTTTCATAAGCTTGGGTTCTCCATTCATCAAGTGAGCTAATATCAAATAACCTCTTCTCACCGGCAAGTTTAAAATCATAGTTGAGCTCTTGAATAGCCCAATATGCCTTGTGTTCTAGTTTGAGAGGTAAGTGACATGCTTTTCCATAAACCATTTTATACGGAGACATACCCATAGGATTTTTGTATGCAGTTCTATAAGCCCATAATGCATCATCAAGTTTCTTAGACCTAATCTTTCTAGACCTATTAACAGTCTTTTGCAAAATTAATTTGAGCTCTCTATTGCTCAATTCTACTTGACCACTAGACTGTGGGTGATAAGGAGATGCAATTCTATGATTAACATCATACTTAGCAAGCATTTTACAGAAAGCATCATGAATAAAGTGTGAACCACCATCAGTCATTAAATATCTAGGGACTCCAAACCTCGGAAAAATAACTTCTTTAAGAATTTTAATAGAAGTGTTATGATCAGCACTACTAGTTGGAATAGCTTCTACCCACTTAGTAACGTGATCAACAACTACTAAAATATGTGTGTATCCATTAGAGGCAGGAAAAGGTCCCATATAATCAAAGCCCCAAACATCAAATGGTTCAATAACAAGTGAATAATTCATAGGCATTTCTTGACATCTACTAATATTACAAATTCTTTGACATTCATCACAAGACTAGACAAACTTACGAGCATCCTTGAAGAGAGTAGGCCAACAAAAACCAGATTGCAATACCTTATGTGCAGTTCTATCTCCAGCGTGGTGTCCTCCATAAGACTCGGAATGACACTTGCGTAGGATCTGTTCCTGTTCATGCTCAGGTACACAACGTCTAATAACACCATCTACTCCTTCTTTATAAAGATGTGGGTCATCCCAAAAGTAATTTCTCAAGTCATAGAAAAACTTTTTTTGCTGGTATGTGAAACTAGGTGGTATAAACTTAGCAACAATATAATTAGCATAATCAGCATACCATGGAGTACTATGAGAAGTACTTATAACATTTAATTGTTCATCAAGAAAGTTATCATTAATAGGTAGTGGGTCATCAAGAACATTCTCTAACCTAGACAAGTTGTCTGCAACGGGGTTCACAGCTCCCGTTCTATCAACAATATGCAAATCAAATTCTTGCAGCAAGAGAACCCATCTAATAAGTCTAGGTTTAGCATCTTTCTTTTCCATAAGGTATTTAATAGCAGCATGATCAGTGTGAATAGTTACTTTAGAATCAACAATATAAGATATGAACTTATCACAAGCAAATACAACTGCTAAAAGCTCTTTTTCAGTAGTAGCATAATTTCTTTGAGCATTGTCTAGAGTCTTACTAGCATAATGGATAACATTTCATTTCTTATCAACTCTTTGCCCTAGAACAGCACCTATAGCATAATCACTAGAATCACACATAATTTCAAAGGGTAAATTCCAATCAGGTGGCTGAATAACAGGTGCAGAGACTAATGCTTTCTTAAGTATTTCAAATGCTTCTACACAATCATCATCAAAGACAAATGGTATATCTTTTTGCAATAAATTAGTCGGAGGCCGAGAAATTTTTGAGAAGTCCTTAATGAACCTCCTGTAAAATCCGGCGTGACCAAGGAAACTTCTTATACCTTTGATGTCCTTGGGACATGTCATCTTTTCAATAGCATCAACCTTGGCTTTATCAACTTCAATACCTCTTTCAGAAACTTTATGCCCCAAGACAATACCTTCATTAACCATAAAGTGGCACTTTTCCGAATTCAAGACAAGATTAGTTTCTTCACATCTCTGCAAAACTCGATCAAGATTGCTCAAGCAATCATCAAAAGAGGAACCATAGACGGAAAAATCATCCATGAAAACCTCACAAATCTTTTCACAAAAGTCAGAGAATATAGCCATCATGCATCTTTGAAAGGTAGCAGGTGCATTACATAAACCAAAAGGCATACGTCTATAAGCAAAAGTACCAAAAGGGCATGTAAAAGTAGTCTTTGATTGATCTCTAGCGGACACAGGTATTTGAGAGAAACCAGAATAACCATCTAGAAAGCAATAGTGTGTATGTTTGCATAATCTTTCTAGCATTTGATCAATAAAAGGTAAGGGGTAATGATCTTTCTTAGTAGCTTTATTTAATTTATGGAAATCAATTACCATCCTATAACATGTGATAATTCTTTGCGGAATCAATTCATCTTTATCATTAGGAACAACAGTAATACCTCCCTTCTTAGGGACACAATGAACAGGACTTACCCACTCACTATGAGCAACGGGATAAATTATACCTACCTCCAGAAGCTTGAGTATTTCTTTTCTTACCACTTCTTTCATTTTAGGATTCAGACGTCGTTGAGGATCACGAACTGGTTTGGCATCTGCTTCCAAATTTATTTTATGTTGACATAGTGTGGGACTAATGCCCTTAAGATCATCAAGAGTATATCCAATAGCAGCACGATGCTTCTTCAGAGTTTTCAATAATCTTTCTTCTTCATGCTCTGAAAGGTTAGCACTAATAATAATAGGATATATCTTCTTTTCATCAAGATAAGCATATTTAAGATTATCAGGCAACGGTTTAAGCTCAAACACGGGATCACCCTTGGGTGGAGGAGGATCCCCTAAAATTTCAACAGGCAAGTTGTGTTGCAGAATAGGTTCCTGTTTAAAGAATACTTCATCTATTTCCCTTCTTCCATTCATGAACATATCATTTTCATGGTCTAGCAAATAGTGTTCTAAAGGATCCGTAGGAGGTAAGGCAATAGAAGCAAGACCAATAATTTCATCCTTACTAGGTAATTCTTCCTCACGATGTTGTTTACTAAATTTAGAGAAATTAAACTCATGAACCATATCATCCAAGCCAATAGTAACAACATTCTTTTCGCAATCTATCCTAGCATTAATAGTGTTCAAGAAGGGTCTACCAAATATAATGGGACAAAAGCTATCTTGTGGAGAAGTAAGAACAAAAAAATCAGCAGGATATTTAGTTTTCCCACACAAGACTTCAACATCTCTAACAATTCCCATTGCTGAAATAGTATCTCTATTGGCAAGTTTAATTGTGACATCAATATCTTCTAACTCAGCAGGTGCAATGTCATGCATAATTTCTTTATACAGGTCATAAGGTATAACACTAGCACTAGCACCCACATCACATAACCCATGATAACAATGATCTCCTATTTTAACAAAAATAACAGGCACGCCTAACACAGGTCTATGTTTATCTTTAGCACAAGGTTTAGCAATTCTAGCAGTTTCACCTTTGAACTGAATAACATGCCCATCAATATTATCAGACAAGAGATTTTTAACAATAGCAATATTAGGTTCTACTTTAACTTGCTCAGGAGGTGTATAAGTTCTAATATCTTGTGGATGCAGTTGGAAGCTTGCAAGCACATCTCGATAAAATTTTGACCCTAGCGATTTGAAACCACGGCCTATATGGTCAACAAATATTACCACCTCGCCTTGTCTTGGGGTTGGAGGATTCTCTGTTCCTGGAACTCGCCATTTGATCTCAGTTTTCTTAGGCAGAGAGCCGATGCTAACCATCGCATTCAATTGAGCCTCAGTAACCCGGGAACGAGCCCAGTTGCAGGCAGTGAATTGTTTGTCCATTGCAAAGCGAACAAACTGAAAATGAAAGGCTGGTTTATAAATTACGCATGATTATACACAAGAGACAAGGGAGTAAGAAATATGCTGATATGATGAATGGTACAACCCGGAGACTAGTATAATGAGAGAGAAAGGTAATGCTAGCACAGGGTTGATCAGACACTGTTAAACCGGAGCATAATTGTGAAGGTAACATGCTTTTCCAGTTTATCAGAGGGCTAATGGCATAGACTATTTATACAATGTTAAACCGCTTATATTGGTGCGAGGAGAAACGGATCTCACAGGAATATAGAAACAGATCTCACAGTGATGTATAAAACTTTCGGATCTAAAGATAAGACAGAAAAGCAAAAATAATGGGATCTTGAAGGGGTGCAGAACTGAAGCAATTTTTGACAGACTAGATTAGTTCTTTGCGCATAAGGATTTGTGATGACCATGGTAGGTAAGCTACGGCAAGAGATGCATCAAGCATGAAGTGTCCATCTATTAAAGGAAGAACAGGGAAGAATAGCACTGATGAACTTCGGAAGAACTACGAAGAATGTCGAAACCCTAGAACAGATCTATGGTGAAAAAAGCAGAGAGCTTACCGGAGCTAGCGAGGAAGCGGAAGGGCGCCGCAGTATTCTGGTGCGTTCAGGGTGATGCAGCGGCCAAGGTCGGAGCAGAGGCGACGGTCGACGGTGGCGGCGGAGCTCCAGAGGCTGAGCGGCGCGAGGAAGACGACGTGAAGAGGCACGGGGGGAAACGGTGAAAATGACCCCTCGGTCCTATTTATAAGGCGAAGTGATAAAATGGCAAGTACGGGAATCGAGGAGCCCAAAAAAATGGATAAGTTAATAAAGGTGTCGCCTCGATGACTGGATATATATTAAATGAAGGAAATCTCCGACATCAACGGATGGATGACGTTAGGGTGGTTTATCGTAATTTTGAAGTATGACGTCACGGCGGTTTACAAGATCAAAAATGAAGAGAAGAGAAGAGTTTTTCTAAAGTGTGGAAGATTGACATGAACAAGCTCAAACCAATCTGGGGCCTAATGTTGGGGATATTACTACTGGAGGTAAACCGACCTTATGTAGCCGGGTTGACTCTTTGAAGATTAGAAGCCCATGAAGATGTAAAGATGATGGCGCTTTACGGAGGGCCCAAAGGCGGGTTACAGTCTATAAATGTAAACCAGCCTAGTCATGTAACTTGTATAGTAAGATAGAAAGAGAGAGGTCGAACCGGATACGTTTATAAATCCGGCTTCGGGACTCTGTAGCCCAGCGGGCGTCAACCTATGTATATAAAGGGACGACCCGGCCGCGGTTTAGAGATAGACAAGAACAACTCGACAGCCAGACAAAGCGGATTCGCTCCCTGGCCTTCGAAACCCTAGCAATACCAATCACAACTAGATGTAGGCTTTTACCTTCATCAAAGGGGCCGAACTAGTATAAACTCCCGTGTCCCCTTGTCCGGTTTAACCCCTTTAAGCTAACCCGTTGCGATGGCTCCACGACTATGTCCTTTCACGAGGCCATCTTCCATGACAAACCCACGACAGTTGGCGCCCACCGTGGGGCCATCGCACGATGGTTTTGAGTTCTTAAAGGGCAGCTTCGATGGACTCAAGGGATACGCTGTGGGCCGGATGACGAAGAGTCGCCGCGGTAAGCTCTACACCGACAATGCAGGATGGGGTCCCGAGGCCGATTCAATCAAATACGGGTACCGGGTCCCCTTTGGTGGGATTCACGTCTTCATCGGCAAGATCGGCGAACCGGCCCCCGAGCCGGACATCTGCACCGACATCATCGAAACGGCTCGACGTGCAAGTTCTTTGCCGGTTCAACCCGAGGCAAGGCATGTTTTCGTAGGAGTCGTCCATGGATCGGGGTACGAGGATGGACCGGTGTCCGATGGAGAAACCGTAGTCTGCTCTGATGATGAGTCTTTTGGAGAAACCGAACCGCTTTACCAGTTGCAGGATGGACGGATTGAGGGAGGATCCGAGGGAAACAGTATTCCGGATTCCCCCAGTCTGCCAAACCAGGCCGCTATCTTCATGGCCGGCACACAATCGGCGCCTCATTCATGTATCGCCGCAGCAATGCTCTCCGGTTCAACGACGGCCACACCAGCAGGGGCAGGAAGCTCGGCGCCACCTCCGGCCCAAGTCTTGTCTGATTTGTTCGACGCTCTGGCAACATTGATGTCCGCGAAGGTAGACGCAGCAGCCAGGGATTAGCATGATGCGGAGATTGTAAAAGTGAAAGATCAGATAGGCCAGGCTAAAGCGGACCTGGCAGCAGAGAACGCCAGGATGGCTACGGAGCGGGCCGAGTTGGAAGCATAGGCTTACCGGATTAGACTAGATCAGAATGCTTCAGAGGAAGTCATGAGAAGAAGGTACCGATCACGTCTCCCGTCGGCTTATGAGCTGCAGAATCTTTTCAACACGCCAGGTGCAGGAGCTGGTAACCAACCCACGCTAAACCGGGCGGGGGCGCCGGGAGCAGGAGCGCCGGTTCAGCCGCGCACGACGGACCTGCCTCGCCAGAACAATGTTGTACCATCAACGCCGCCCGGGCATTATTCCAACCCGTTGGACAACATTGTGGCCGCCGCTTCACGCCTGGCGGCCCTCCCAACCGACGGCGAGTCACCAGTTGCAGTGGAAGCGCGTCGGGCCAGGGATCTCCTTCAGACAGCACTAAATCAACAGCAAGCATATTCACACAGCCGTGAGAGGATTCATTCCACTCCCCGTCCAAGCCGGGGTTATAGCAGACACATGGAGGACGAACCGGCCGTGTCCATTAGTGCACGTCACCGAAATTCACCACGAGGGAACAACCCGGCTGGGGGAGGTGCTAATGCGCAAGATGTTGTGGACCATGGCCACGCACATCGAGAGGCCGAGTTGACAGCTCGACACGGAGCACGACAGCATACTCCGGTTCACTCCACCGCCTCCGTGGAGCCAGGGGCGATGTTCAGTTCCTTAGGGGTACCGTGTTTAACTCCCGATTTGTGTAATGTGCGACTACCCAAGGATTTCAAGGGACCTCGTAAGGTACCAAATTACACCGCCGATTTGCAGCCAGAGGCGTGGGTGGAGAGCTATGAGATGGCAATGGAGATGTTAGATGTGGATGAGGCGGTGTGTGCTAAATATTTCACCATGATGTTGGAAGGAACAGCTCGCACTTGGTTGAAGAGCTTGCCGACCAATTCTATTGGATCATGGGCCGAACTGAAGCACCGGTTTATCCAGAACTTCAAGGATACGTGTAAGCAGCCAATGTCAATTGTAGATCTGGCCGCTTGTGTCCAAGAGGAAGGGGAGTCCACGACCCATTGGGTCAAACGGGTCTCAGCGATTTTGCATTCATCAGATCATATCAATGCAGACACCGCAGTGTTAACGTTAGAAGGCAATTGCCATTTCAAACCGTTGAAACAGAAGTTGGGAAGGCTCAAACGTCACTGCAACGACATGTCAACACTCATGGCCGCTTTGGTTAAATATGTTGATTCAGATAATACCAAGGATCCGGATTCAGAGGAGGACAAACCGGAGAAGGGTAAGAAGAACGGCAATGCCAAAGGACAACAACATAATCCGGCAGGCCATGGAAACGCTGGTAAGCGCAAGGCCGACAGTGGTTTGGACTTTGTCGCAAATACCATCGCGCAGGAGAATGGCCAGCGCCGTAAAGGCAAGCAGCCCCAGAGGGGTGGAGGTCCAGGCAACAATTTGAAGCGTTTGTTAAATCAGCCCTGTCCAAAGCATGGATCAAAGGATAAACCGACAACACATCTCTGGAAAGATTGTTATATCATGCGGGATTTCAAAAATTCCAATATGTTCCAATATGACAGCAGCCCGCCCGGCGGTTCAGGAGGAGGTTTCCACGGGCCGGGTTACAGAGGTGGTGGTTCCGGTTTAGGGTTTCCAGGCAATCAAACCGGACACGACGATAAAGGACACCAAGGCAACCAGGGAGGTTACAACCATCAGGGGAGTCAGCAGCAGCAGCAGCAGTCGGGTTATCAGAGCAATCCCAAACAGCTGAACAGCGGGCAATATCATGTCTTCACTACTAGTTTGTGCAAACGTGATCAGAAGCTTCACAAAAGGGCAGTCAACTCTGTTGAGCCGGCAGTACCTCAGTATTTATGCTGGTCGGAGCAACCTATTTTGTGGAGTAGAGAGGATCACCCGCCCCGGGTTGATAATCCAGGTCATTTGGCCTTGGTGGTAGCCCCTCAAGTTGGGGGATACAAGTTCACTAAAGTGCTCATGGATGGGGGAAGTAGTATCAATATTTTGTATTATGATACATTCCGCCATATGGGGTTGACAGATAAGGATCTTAAACCGTCGAATACGGTATTTCATGGTGTGGTGCCTGGTAAGTCTGCATATCCTATTGGTAAGATAGCTTTGGAGGTAGCTTTTGGAGATGACTACGATTCAAGGACAGAAACATTGACATTTGAGGTGGTGAAGATCAAAAGTCCGTACCACGCCTTGTTTGGGCAGCCGGTTTATGCTAAGTTTATGGCAAGGCCATGTTATGTTTACCTACAGCTTAAAATGCCAGGTCATAAGGGGACTATCACAGTACATGGAAGTAGAAAGATTGCTTTGGAGTGTGAAGAAGGCGATGCGGCTTATGCTGAGTCGGTTTGTGCCACGGAGGAGTTAAAATTTTATAAGGAGCAAGTTGATCCGGCAGACATGACCTCCTTAAAAAAGCCAACTACGGAACATTATCCAGCATTGAAGTTCAAATCAGCTACAGACACTAAGATGGTCGACTTTGTCCCTGGAGATTCATCCAAACAGTTCAGCATCAGCGCTAACCTGGATCCCAAATAGGAAAGCGCGCTCATCGAGTTCATCCGTGAGAATCGGGACATCTTTGCATGGAAACCTTCTGACATGTCGGGTGTACCGAGAGAACTCGCTGAGCACACACTCAACATTGATCCTAAATTCAAACCGGTCCGACAGTTCCTCCGCCGTTTCAACGAGGAAAGACGCAAGGCTATAGGTGAAGAGGTAGCCCGTTTGTTGGCTGTTGGGTTTATTGTTGAAGTTTTTCATCCAGAGTGGTTAGCCAATCCGGTGCTGGTTCTTAAGAAAAACGGCACTTGGCGCATGTGTGTGGACTACACAGATTTAAACAAGGCTTGCCCTGCAGACCCCTTTGCTCTCCCTCGCATTGATCAGATAATTGATGCTACGGCGGGTTGTGACCGTTTGTGTTTATTGGATGCTTACTCTGGTTATCATCAGATCAAAATGGCAGTTAGTTAAGGACCAGGAGAAGACAGCCTTTATAGCTCCCTTTGGAGCCTTCTGCTATGTTTCCATGCCCTTTGGACTCAAAAGTGCCAGGCAACTTACCAGCAATGTGTTCAGAATTGCCTTCATAAGCAAATTGGGCGCAATGTTCATGCGTATGTGGATGATATTGTGGTGAAATCCAGAAAGGAGGGGACATTGATAGGTGATCTACGGGAAACCTTTAACAATCTCCGGGTTTACAAGATGATGCTCAATCCGGAGAAGTGTGTTTTCGGTGTCCCGGCAGGAAAGCTCTTAGGCTTTCTGGTTTCAAACAGAGGCATTGAGGCTAATCCGGAAAAGATTGTAGCAATTACGTCCTTGGCTAAACCGGCGTGTATTAACGATGTGCAACGTCTGGCCGGCCGGATTACAGCCTTGAGCCGGTTTATCAGCCGCCTTGGAGAGAAGGCCATCCCCTTATATCAGATGCTCAAGAAAACAGATAACTTTGTCTAGAGTGAGGCAGCTGATAAGGCGTTTGAAGATCTGAAGAGGCAGCTGGTGGAACCGCCCGTGCTGGTAGCACCGATCGATAAAGAGCCATTATTGTTGTATGTGGCTGCTAATGCCCGGGCTGTCAGCGTAGCCATTATGGTAGAGCGCAAGGAGCCTGGCAAAGAGTATCCGGTTCAATGGCCGGTTTATTATATCAGTGAGGTGCTCATTGAGTCAAAGCAGAGGTATCCACATTGGCAGAAACTAGTGTATGGGGTGTTTATGGCAAGCCGGAAGCTCAAACACTATTTTTAGGGCCATCCTATCATAGTGGTCAGTTCAGCTCCTCTGGGCGACATCATTCAAAACAGAGAGGCAACTGGCCGGATTGCCAAGTGGGCCATTGAGCTTGGACCTCAAGGACGCAAATATATACCCCGCACGGCGATCAAGTCCCAGGCACTCGTAGATTTCATCAATGATTGGACGAAGTTACAGGCACCTGAGGAGAAACCAGATAATACATATTGGACTATTCATTTTGATGGATCCAGACAGTTAGAGGGTTCGGGGGCTGGAGTCATATTAACTTCCCCACGAGGTTACAAGTTTTGTTATGTCCACCGTTTAATGTTCCCTCGTACTAACAATGCAGCTGAATATGAGGCTTTACTCCACGGTCTTCGGATGGCTATAGAGATGAATTTGAGCCGGGTTAAGTGCTTCGGCGATTCAGATCTAGTGGCTCGGCAAGTGTCTGGCACTTGGGATTCTAAGGACCCACTCATGGCTGCATATCGGCGAGAGGTGGACGCATTGGCTGGTCACTTTAAAGGTTATCAGGTAGACCATATAGACCAGCGGAAGAATGAAGCGGCGGACGCTTTAAGTCGTCTTGGTTCCCAACGTAAACCGGTTCCGCCCAATGTCTTTCTTGATGTATTGCACAATCCGTCAGTCAAAATACTAACCGAAGAAGATTTGGCTATTCCTGATCCGGAGGCTCAGTTGGTGGCAGCTCTGCATGCCATACCGGATTGGGCGATCCCATATCGGGATTACATGAACCGGGGCGAGTTACCAGCTGAGGAAACATTGGCTCGACAGATAATCCGGCGGTCCAAGTCCATGACCATACTCAATGGGGAGTTACATCGTTACAGTGTTTCAGGAGCAATTCAGCGATGCGTTTCTCCTCAAGAAGGTTGTGAGATTTTGCGAGAAATTCATGAAGGGGATTGCGGTCACCATGCCGGTTCAAAGTCGTTGGTTGCCAAAGCTTTTCGCCACGGTTTTTACTGGTTGACGGCGCATGCTGATGCGGAGGATTTAGTCAAAAGATGTGATGGATGTCAAAAGTTTCCCCGCCGTGCGCACGTTCCGGCTCAAGAGTTGCGGATGATTCCAATTACGTGGCCGTTTGCAACTTGGGGGCTGGATATGGTTGGACCCTTCAAGCACTCCAAGGACAAGAAGACCCATCTGTTAGTAGCAGTTGATAAATTCACTAAGTGGGTAGAGGCAGAGCCAGTCAGCAAGTGTGATGCAGCCACGGCGGTTCAATTCAACAAAAAGGTGATATTCCGGTTTGGCTTTCCACATAGCATTATAACAGACAATGGTACTAACTTATCAAAAGGAGAGATGGAAGAATTCTGTCAACGTGAGCACATCCGGCTTGATCTAGCATCAGTGGCTCACCCCCAATCTAATGGTCAAGCGGAAAGGGAAAATCAAGAAATCCTACGGGGTATCAAACCAAGGCTTATGGTTCCCTTAAAGCGGATGCCGGGTTGTTGGGTCGAGGAGCTACCTTCTGTGTTATGGAGCATCAACACCACACCCAATAGGTCTACGGGTTACATGCCTTTCTTCATGGTTTATGGAGCGGAGGCGGTTCTTCCTCAGCTTATGTTGAAGCTGATAATGAGAAGGCACGTCGGGATTCTCTGGACCTGTTGGATGAAGAGCGGGATCTTGCAGCAGCACATTCGGTGATTTATCAACAAGATCTTCGACGTTATCACAGCCGCCGGGTTAAAACTAGAACCTTTCAAGAAGGTGATTTGATGCTCCGGCTCATCCAGGATCAGACTGATATGCACAAGTTATCCCCCCCTTGGGAAGGACCCTTTGTGGTCAGCAAAAATCTGCACAACGGATCCTACTACCTCATTGATGTTCGAGAGCATAAAGATTCACGTCAATCGGAGGAGACAAAGCGGCCATGGAACATAGCTCTCCTTCGGCCTTACTATACTTGAAGCCATAGGCTCTTCATCTGTACATATTTATGACAGTGTATATACCATATAATAAACCGGAGCCTCCGTTATAAGCGGGGTATCTGTTCTTTCTTATACCATATGTGTGCTTTTACAAGTTAACGGTCAAAGCGGAGTCTTTGTTAAACCGGCTTTAGCAGCTGCATAAAGATAAAGAAAATCACTAGGGGGATTGGTCATGTTTGAACCACAGCTACACCTCTTGATAGGCATTTCAGCCACACAAGGAAAAATTTGTGGAGCCAAAGAGAGTATTGTACACAGTACAAACTCAAACATAGGCACACTCTGAGCATCGCTAACAAAGTTACTTGGGGGCTCTTTTTTGCAAAGCAACAAAGAGTTTGAAAGGACCCTCGTAATTGGCTATCAAGCCACGGCTTGGAAGCCTGGTGTATTCACCTAAAACCCCGGGTTAACCTGCCTTCATCAAGTAAGCCACTCCTATCCAGGTAATCCTGGCATGACCCATCGAACGTTTGACAAGTCAATCTTTCACAGACCCTTAACTTGTCACAGTTAAAAATATGATTGGTTAATTGGAGGCCCATCTTAAAAGGCTTTGTTAAATGGTTTAACTCAGAGGCCTGGCAGCCCATGAAAAGCCTCGATTTGGAGCCTGGCAGCTCGTAAAAAGCCTCGCATATTTTCCCATTTGAATTTTGTTTGTTGACAATCATAAGTATTTTTTGATAAACCGGCGTCCTTGACCCGGCTTGCTTTCCAACCACCAGTTGTTGGCACATATCAATTATAAACCGGTGGTCATTGACCCGGTCTGGTTTGACTAAATCACCAGTGTTATAAAGAAAATCCGGTAGTTATACCGGTCCGGTTTAATAGATAGACCAGCATTATGAAGATGAAATTATCAAACGTATTGGGTTGGTGTTAAACACCTTTGCTGTATACACGTTTGGTCAATCAATCAGGTATGTTATGTACATTATTTTTTGTACAAACACTTGATTATTCAGCTAAAGTACTATATACTTCTTGGATATTATGACATGTTTAGCGGTAAACCGCTAGACACTTTTAAGTTTTTTGGACCCAGGAAGGCAAGTCATCATAGGCTATGCATAAAATATATCCTGAAGGGCGGCACAGATTGTCACAAAGCGTTATGAAACATGCTCGATGGCATGGCAGATAAATAAAGTTTCAGCTATCCTATTACATGAAGCTTCAAAGCGGTTCAAACAGTGCCATTGTTTTTCACAGTAGCCATATAAACCGGCAACCGGATCAGGACTCTTCATCACGACAGTTTGACGGTTGCGGATCAGTTGGTGTCGGCGCTTCTTCATCCCTCCCCAGCCGCTAGAAATCAGTCGTTGACCAATCGATTTCGGTTAAAGCTTGGAACACTGCTTCCTCATGGATAAGATCAGAAGGGTTAATATCAGGGGCATAAGTGTGCTTACGAATCGGAGGCACAAGTTCTTCGACTTCATGGATATCGGCCGGCTGTCTTTTCCCTTCTGCATCATAAAACGGTTGAAAATGGGACAAATCGGTGTCCTCAGCCAATTTGCTGGCCGCTGGCCGCATCTGTTTGGTCAGCCGCCAAAGATCATCATTGTCAATGTTTGAACCATCTTCTTTAATGCCTGGATATCCTTTAATGATATCCTCCGCTTCAAGGTCTGGAATCCAGACCTTGGCTCGAATAAGGGCGGTTAATGCTCCTGCTCTCGCAGCGGCTCTTTTCAACTCGCCAATACGCGCCGGTAACATGCCCAGCTTCTCAAGGGTCTCCTTAATCAACGTGGGCGCCAGTTTGTTATAAGCCGTTGTACTAATGGCTCGCTGAGATCCAGAGTATAGCTTCTCAACCAATGTATATGCCGCTTTGAGCTTCATCTGCATATCTACACCAAGATGAGTGATCCAAGTTCCTGCCAAAGATTTTATCAACATTTTGGTCAGTTTTAAGATTCATTGATTGGTGCAACATACATAAGCAGACACTTACCAAAGATAGCAGAGGTCATAGCGTTGATTTGGCGCTTCAAACCGGCTAGTTCTTCAACCACCGGTTTCAGGGCTTCCTCGGCATCTACAGCTCTTTTGGTCAAACCGGCTTTTTCGGTTTCCCATTCAGCACAATCTTGGTTGAAGGATTCTTTCAATTTTTCCATTCCGGCCAGGGCCTGCGTCAGCTCCTCTTTGGCTTTTGCAGCTTTGGCTTGTTGAGACTTCACATTTTCTTGCAAGTCAGAGTTTTGGGCATCTTTGCTTCTCAGTTCAGCCTGCAACATTGAAGGTATATTCAACAAAAAAACATATTTATGCACTAAGTATAAAGCATATAACAAGTTATCCACTTCATACTTGGGGGCTAATGCCTATTTGCTCTCAAATACTACCCTCTATACAAGTCTCCAGAACAATGCAAGCATTATCCTTGACACTTGGGGGCTAATGTACGTTTGTTCTAAACCGGTGTTGTGGATTAAAAACCGGATTAACTTGCCAAGTTAAACCGGCCTATGGGGGCTATGCTGCAGAACATTATCTAATTTTTTTCAAACATGAGTCTTATCTGTGATTGAGGACATGCCTTTGCAAGGATCAATGATGGGATGCTTGAAGTGTTACAAAGACCCGGTTTATGATTAACAATCATAAAACGGCTCTTGGAGGCTACTTGGAATAGTATTTCACCTATAAATCAATGTACAAGGGAGAAGCATTTACCTCATATCATTCTTTCATCAAATTCACCAAACCGGCTTCATAATCCCGGTTTGAGTGCAGACGGTTCAAGAAGCCGGAATGAAGCTCATCGGCGTTAAGATGAGCATAGCTTGATAAGTCCCTGCTCCATTTACCTTTATCCCTGGCAATTTGCTCTTCTTTGGCACTATGCTGAGCCAAAATGACGGGATGACCAGAAGAGCTGTGGCATGTTCCAGTAATAATAACGTCATCACCCTGGCCTTCAGGATTTTTGGTGGATGGTGATGGAATTTCAGTGTCTTTCATTGGATTAGCCCGGTTTGGTTCTGCCGGTTCAGTATCAGGGACGGCAGGCTCAGCATCTGTTGGTTCTTCAGTTTGTTGGCCGTCAAGGGGCGGATCATCAAAAGTTGTTTCAGGATGGAGGCCTTCCGGTTCACCAGTCTGCTCCGGTTCACCTCTTGGTTCTTCTTCTTCGGCAACAGGGTCTTCTGGCGGATTGGTGACCCGAGCTTTCTTGCTGGGTCTGGCTTTGGCCCTGCAAACAGAATAAAAAAGGATTAATATCCTGTTCAAAAGATATAGGGCGCATTGAAAGGAATGGTTTTTCATAACTCACCCGGCCAAAGTTTTCAAAGGGGGGAGTTGAGTTGTTGTCGATTCACCAGAAGAGGAAGGAGGTGTCACCTGATAATTTGAATCGGACGGATTAAGAGGCTGTCTGAAATAACCTGCCTTGGGGTAAGAATGGTCAGAAGTAGGAGAGACCTCAGACCGGCGCTTCCGAACCGGAGTATCAGGTAAACCGGTAGAGGTGACTTGTTGGCCACTATGTCGGGTTGTCCGGCGAGCTTCATGCTGTTGAGTCTTCAAAATAAATGTTGGATCCAAGTGAGCAAGAGGATGAGAAAAGGTTACTTTCCGGATTGCTTGGCGAGTTTTTTGTGTTGGCATAGAGTCTGAACCGGAGGAAAGGGTAATTACCTCTACATCATCAGCCTGACTAGCTTATGCCTCCTCCTGAGGAAGATCATTGTTAACAAGATGCATAAAAAGAGAGCCAAGTGAGTCAAGTTCTACCTCAACTTCTGGGTCATCGGTATCATCATCAAGTTCCATATTAATCCGGTCAGCCGTTTTCCGCTTTGACGTCCGTTTTACGACTTTGGTCTTCGGGCGGGTTGGTTTGACCACTTTGTCTCCAGTTGGCTTTGCCGCTTTCTCTATGGATTTCCGTTTCCAGAAAGGGTCATCACCCTATATATATATATAGAAGAAGGGTTACAGCTTGTATAAGTTAAATATATTAGAGATGAAGAGGAAGTGTAATGCTTACAGCAGGCAGTTTGTTCTTGGTATAGAAGGGACTCAGACCGGCTTGACTGCAGACCAGTTCCGATTCATTCAGAATTTTCTTTACACCTTCAGTGACTTCTTCCTCAGATAATTGGATGTTGCAGTGGTGTTGAGGATCGTCAACTTCACCGGTATATTCGCACATTAAACGAACAGCGCACAAAATCCACACATGTTAAACCGTTTGCCATAAAGGCCCGGAGCTTGGCGATTTGAGGAGTGTATTTTGCCCTTTCTAAGGAGCTCAGGCGTTGTGGCATTGGGTGAGTATTGGATAATCTATGATCACGGAAGCCGGGGAGGGGATTTTCATCCTCAGGCGAAGTGTCTCTGCAATAGAACCATGTTTGGTTCCATTCCTTTGGGTGGCTATGGTGTTTGGCATGAGGAAATTCCACTTCTTTCTGCTTTTGAATCGAGACACCACCAAGCTCTGTGTTCGGGCCATTCACAAACTCTGTGCACCGGTTTAAGTGAAAGAAATCCCGGAACAATTCTGCAGTTGGTTCTTCTTGTAAATAGATTTCACAGAAGACTTGGAAATTGCATAAGTTGGAGACTGAGTTGGGACCAATATCTTGTGGACGCAGTTGGAAGCTGGCAAGCACATCTCAATAAAATTTTGACCCTGGCGGTTTGAAACCACGGCCCATATGGTCAACAAAGATTACCACCTTGCCTTGTCTTGGGGTTGGAGGATTCTCTGTTCCTGGAACTCGCCATTTGATCTCAGTTTTCTTAGGCAGAGAGCCGATGCTAACCATCTCATTCAATTGAGCCTCAGTAACCCGGGAACGAGCCCAGTTGCAGGCAGTGAATTGTTTGGCCATTGCAAAGTGAACAAACTGAAAATGAAAGGCCGGTTTATAAATTACGCATGATTATACACAAGAGACAAGGGAGTAAGAAATATGCTGATATGATGAATGGTACAACCCGGAGACTAGTATAATGAGAGAGAAAGGTAATGCTAGCACAGGGTTGATCAGACACTGTTAAACCGGAGCATAATTGTGAAGGTAAGATGCTTTTCCGGTTTATCAGAGGGCTAATGGCATAGACTATTTATACAATGTTAAACCGCTTATATTGGTGAGAGGAGAAATGGATCTCATAGGAATATAGAAACAGATCTCACAGTGATGTATAAAACTTTCGGATCTAAAGATAAGACAGAAAAGCAAAAATAATTGGATCTTGAAGGGGTGCAGAACTGAAGCAATTTTTGACAGACTAGATCAGTTCTTTGCGCATAAGGATTTGTGATGACCATGGTAGGTAAGCTACGGCAAGAGATGCATCAAGCATGAAGTGTCCATCTATTAAAGGAAGAACAGGGAAGAATAGCACTGATGAACTTCGGAAGAACTACGAAGAATGTCGAAACCCTAGAACAGATCTATGGTGAAAAAAGCAGAGAGCTTACCGGAGCTGGCGAGGAAGCGGAAGGGCGCCGCAGTATTCTGGTGCGTTCAGGGTGATGCAGCGGCCAAGGTCGGAGCAGAGGCGACGGTCGACGGTGGCGGCGGAGCTCCAGAGGCTGAGCGGCGCGAGGAAGACGACGCGAAGAGGCGCGGGGGGAAACGGTGAAAATGACCCCTCGGTCCTATTTATAAGGCGAAGTGATAAAATGGCAAGTACGGGAATCGAGGAGCCCAAAAAATGGATAAGTTAATAAAGGTGTCGCCTCAATGACTGGATATATATTAAATGAAGGAAATCTCCGACATCAACGGATGGATGACGTCAGGGTGGTTTATCGTAATTTTGAAGTATGACGTCACGGTGGTTTACAAGATCAAAAATGAAGATAAGAGAGAAGATTTTTTTCTAAAGTGTGGAAGATTGACATGAACAAGTTCAAACCAATCTGGGGCCTAATGTTGGGGATATTACTACTGGAGGTAAACCGGCCTTATGTAGCCAGGTTGACTCTTTGAAGATTAGAAGCCCATGAAGATGTAAAGATGATGGCGCTTTACGGAGGGCCCAAAGGTGGGTTACAGTCTGTAAATGTAAACCGGCCTAGTCATGTAACTTGTATAGTAAGATAGAAAGAGAGAGGCCGAACCGGATACGTTTATAATCCGGCTTCGGGACTCTGTAGCCCGGCGGGCGTCAACCTATGTATATAAAGGGACGACCCGACCGCGGTTTAGGGACATACAGCAACAACTCGAGAGCCAGACAAAGCGGATTCGCTACCTGGCTTTCAAAACCCTAGCAATACCAATCACAACTAGACGTAGACTTTTACCTTCATCGAAGGGGCCGAACTAGTATAAACTCCCGTGTCCCGTTGTCCGGTCTAACCCCTTTTAAGCTAACCCGTTGCGATGGCTCCACGACTAAGTCCTTTAACGAGGACATCTGTCGTGACAAACCCACGACACCTACCACAGGTCTATGTTTATCTTAAGCACAAGGTTTAGCAATTCTAGCAGTTTCACGTTTGAACTGAATAACATGCCCATCAATATTATCAGACAAGAGATCTTTAACAATAGCAGTATTAGGTTCTACTTTAACTTGCTCAAGAGGTGTATAAGTTCTAATATTGCTTTTATGAACAACAGTTGAAGCTTTAGCATGATCCTTTAATCTAACATGGAAAGGTGGTTTCTCAACATAAGAAGTAGGAACAATAGGATCATTATAAGTGACAGTCTTTTCTTCAACTTTAATAGGTGCAACTACTTTTACTTCTACGGGAGGATGATATTTAAACCACTTCTCCTTAGGGAGATCAACATAAGTACCAAAAGATTCACAGAAAGAAGCTACTATCTCAGAGTCAAGTCCATATTTAGTGCTAAACTTACGTAAAATATCAGTATCCATAAAAGATTTAACACAATCAAACTTAGGTGTCATACCTGACTCCTTACCTTCATCGAGGTCCCAATCTTCAGAGTTGTGTTTAATTCTATCCAATAAATTCCATCTGAATTCAATAGTCTTCATCATAAAATAGCCAGCACAAGAAGTATCGAGCATGGTGCGATGGTTATCAGAAAGCCGAGCATATAAATTCTGAATAATCATTTCTCTTGAGAGCTCATGATTGGGGCATGAATATAACATGATTTAAGCCTCCCCCAAGCTTGAGCAATGCTTTCTCCTTCGCGAGGCCAAATATTATATATATATAATTGCGATCATGATGAACAAGATGCATAGGGTAATACTTTTGATGAAATTCCAACTTCAATCTTTTATAGTCCCATGATCTCATATCATCACATAGCCTATACCATATCAATACGTCTCCCTTCGAAGAAAAAGGGAAGACCTTCTTCTTAGCAACATCATCGGGTATACCTGCAAGCTTAAATAATCCACAAACTTCATCCACATACATTAAGTGCTCATCAGGATGCTTTGTTCCATCTCCTGTAAAAGGGTTAGCTAGCAGTTTTTCCATCATACCCGAAGGAAATTCAAAAGGAGTTTCATTTTCAATAAGTTCAGTAGGTTGAGGAGCAACTCTTTGCTCTACTGGACGGGGTGAAGATACCCCGAACAAGCCCCTCGGAGAATTACTTTCCATAGTAACAAGTGACGGTAAATTTCAGCACACTATATAAATTTTTCCTTACCAAATTCCACCTACCAAAAGCGCTAAAATCCCCGACAAAGGCGCTAGAAAAGAGTCTTGATGACCCACAAGTATAGGGGATCTATCGTAGTCCTTTCGGTAAGTAAGAGTGTCGAACCCAACGAGGAGCAGAAGGAAATGATAAGCGGTTTTCAGCAAGGTATTCTCTGCAAGTACTGACATAAGTCGTAACAGATAGTTTTGTGATATGGTAAATTGTAACGAGCAACAAGTAATAAAAGTAAATAAAGTGCAGCAAGGTGGCCCAATCCTTTTTGTAGCAAAGGACAAGCCGGAACAAACTCTTATAATAGGAAAAGCGCTCCCGAGGACACATGGGAATATCATCAAGCTAGTTTTCATCACGTTCATATGATTCGCGTTCGATACTTTGATAATTTGATATGTGGGTGGATGTAACACCCCGGATGTAACTTTCCCTATTTGTACTCCAACTCTTGACGTTTCCGGCGTTAAGTTATATTTATTTCCTCGGGTTCGGGTTTTTGTCTCCGTGTGTTGTTGTCGTTGTCATGCATCTCATATCATGTCATCATGTGCATTGCATTTGCATACGTGTTCGTCTCATGCATTCGAGCATTTTCCCCGTTGTCCGTTTTGCATTCTGGCGCTTCGTTCTCCTCCGGTGATCATTTCTAGCTTTCTTTTGTGTGTGGGGATTAAACATTTCCGGATTGGACCGACACTTGCCAAGCGGCCTTGGTTTACTACCGGTAGACCGCCTGTCAAGTTTTGTACCATTTGGACTTCGTTTGGTACTCCAACGGTTAACCGAGGGACCGAAAAGGCCTCGTGTGTGTTGCAGCCCAACACCCCTCCAACTTGGCCCAAAACCCACCAAACTCTGCTCCATCATCTAGAGCGTTCGATCACGATCGCGTGACCGAAAACCGCACCTCATTTGGACTCTCCTAGCTCCACTTATGCCTATAAATAGCCCCCCCCCCCCCGTTTTCGGATCTCTCTTCCTCTCCGAAACCCTAAAAAAAGAGATCACCGCGCGCCGGACACGTTCGTCGGCGACCGCGGACTACCGAGAGGCGCCACGTGTCCCCGCCAACCTCCTCCTCCGCGCGGCCCGGCGAGCCCGTGGGAGGCCCGCCCCTCGCCGCCACCGGGCCAGATCCGCGCCGCCCGCCGCCTCTCTCTTCCCCGACGCCGTCCGCCGGCCCCGCCGCCTCGCCGTCGCCCCTCGCCGCCACCGGCCGCCGCCGCCCCGCATCTCCGCCGCCTCGCCGCTGCCGCCCGGGCGCCGCGCCGCCCCGCTCCACTCCGTCCTCGCCGCCGTCCGGCCCCGCCGCCGCACCGCCCGGCCCCGCCGCCCCCGGCCTCTCCCTCCTCGACTTCCGTGCTCCGGTGAACAGTGCGCGCCGGCGAGCCTCGGGAAGCGTGCAGATCTGAGATCCGAAATTTGACGGTTGACTTTTCCCTCAGAACCCTAATTTTTTATGCAATCTTTGACCTGTGATATCTCCGCATCCGTAGCTCCGATTTGGACATATAGCATATGAAAATGTTCATCTCAGAGAGTACATCATTTCATTCCATTGCATCATTTTCATTGGAGCTCATCTTGATGCCCGAAATGCTGCTAGAAGGAGGCTTCGTGAGTTATTTGTCAGATCTGCTAGTTCATCTTAGACTTTTGTCATTTTTGCCATGATTGTTGTGTGCATGATATGCCTGTGAGTCCTTCATATGTTTTGTTAAGCATCTTGTTATCTTTCCAGAGGTGCAACCCATGCATTTTTAGGATGTGTGTGGTGACTTGTGCAGGCTTGCAAAGTGAGGCACCCGGTAAATCTGTTTTCAGGGACTTAGTAGTTTTCACTAAGTCTGGGATTATTTAGTTCATGATGCCATATGTTCTTGCTGTTTCCTAGTGATGCGTGCCTCTTTTGAGGATAATCAGTAAGGGAGTTTTGTTAATCTCATTATGCTCTATCCATCCATGTCTTTATTTGAAATTATGGAGCACCCTAGCTTGAGTCAGTCGAGCTCTACTTTTGCTTCATTGTGAATCTGGGCAGATCGTCAACTTGTTTGCGATTTTGCCGATGTTATTGTAGTTGATCCGTGCATGCTATGCCATTGTTCTTGCCATGTATAGCTTGTAATTTGTGCCTTCTTTAGGGATGTAGGCTTGTCTTTCCATGACTTGCACCGTGGTGAGTGCATCGAGCTCGTAAACATGCCTTCGTGAGTTATGCTTCAGCATATCCCAGTTTTCACTAAGTCTGAAAACTGATTATGTTTTTGCTATGTTCGTGTGCTTGTTAGTATATTTTGTGATCCCTTTTGGCTCAAGGTCACTAAGGGACTCGGTATATCTTGAATGCTTCCCTGCCATGTATTTTGTTGTCTTGTTTGGGGGTTGTAGCATGTTCATCTCATTGCATTTACATGCCTACTTGCTGTAAATCGCAGACCGGTGTCATTTTTGAATCGCTTGCCATTTCCAAACCGTAACTCCGATTACGGCGTTCTTTATATAGTTTTCAAGCGATTTCATCTCATCTTTCCAGTGGCACCCTTGGAATTCCAAGTTGAGGCCAGGTTCATGCATTTCCTGTCACATCTTGCATTTTGCATCCCGCATCGCATCCCGCATAGCATATCATCTTTGCATCGTGTTGTTTGAGTTTGCACGTGGTTGATTGTATCCTTGTTGCTTGTTTGTCTTGTTTGGGTAGAGCCGGGAGACGAGTTCGCTAACGAGGAGCCCGTTGAGTTTGCTCTTGAGGATCCAGTCAACTCTGACAACTGTGCAGGCAAGATGATCATACCCTCGAAATCACTACTATCTTTGCTATGCTAGTTTGCTCGCTCTTTTGCTATGCCATTGCTACGATGCCTACCACTTGCTTGCAAGCCTCCCAAATTGCCATGTCAAACCTCTAACCCACCATTGTCCTAGCAAACCATTGATTGGCTATGTTACCGCTTTGCTCAGCCCCTCTTATAGCGTTGCTAGTTGCAGGTGAAGATTGGAGGCCGTTCCTTGGTGGAACATTTATTTACTTGTTGGGATATCATTATATTGCTAAGTTATCTTAATGCATCTATATACTTGGTAAAGGGTGGAAGGCTCGGCCTCTCGCCTAGTGTTTTGTTCCACTCTTGCCGTCCTAGTTTCCGTCATATCGGTGTTATGTTCCCGGATTTTGCGTTCCTTACGCGGTTGGGTTATAATGGGAACCCCTTGACAGTATGCCTTGAATAAAAATTCTCCAGCAATGCCCAACCTTGGTTTTACCATTTGCCACCTAGCCTTTTCCCTTGGGTTTCGCGGACTCAAGGGTCATCTAATTTTACCCCCCCCCCCCCGGGCCAGTGCTCCTCTGAGTGTTGGTCCAACCTAGAGCACCGTGCGGGGCCGTCCCTTGGTAACTTGGGTTACGTTGGCTCCCGTACGCTTAGCTTATCTGGTGTGCCCTGAGAATGAGATATGTGCAGCTCCTATCGGGATTTGTCGGCACAGCGGGCGGTGTTGCTGGACTTGTTTTACCATTGTCGGAGTTGTCTTGAATTACCGAGATACCGAGTCTGATCGGAACGTCTTGGGAGGAGGTCTATTCCTTCATTGACCATGAGAGCTTGTCATGGTCTAAGTTGGGACTCCCCTGCAGGGATTGAACTTTCGAAAGCCGTGCCCGCGGTTATGGGCAGATGGGAATTTGTTAATGTCCGGTTGTAGATAACTTGAACCTTAACTTAATTAAAATGAATCAACTGAGTGTGTTACCGTGATGGCCTCTTCTCGGCGGAGTCCGGGAAGTGGACACGGTGTTGGAGTAATGTCTGCGCAGGTTGCTCTCTAGTTTCTCGCTCGTGCTTTGCCTCCTCTTCTCGCTCTCTTTTGCGAATAAGTTAGCCACCATACTTGCTAGTCGCTTGCTGCAGCTCCACTCATATTTTACCTTGCCATGCCTATAAGCTTAAATAGTCTTGATCGCGAGGGTGCGAGATTGCTAAGTCCCTGTGGCTCACAAATTACTATTACACCAGATGCAGGGCCTGATGATTCCGCTCCAGGTGACGCGTATGAGCTCAAGTGGGAGTTCGACGAAGACTCTCAATGATACTACGTTTCCTTTCCTGATGATCAGTAGTGGTGCCCAGTTGGGGGTGATTGGGACCGTGTCGCATGTTGGGTTCTCTTTTATTTTGGCGCCGTAGTCGGGCCATGAGTGTTTGGATGATGTAATGTTATTTATGCACTTGGTTGACGTGGCGAGTGTAAGCCAACTATGTTATCTCCCCTTTATTATTCATATTACATGGGATGTTGTGAAGATTGCCTAACTTGCGACATATGCCTTCAATGCGATTACGTCTCTAAGTCGTGCCTCGACACGTGGGAGCTATAGTCGCATCGAGGGTCTTACAGTGGACCAGTGCTTGGGTGTTGTTCTTACTTGAACAAGCATCCCACTTATGATTAACCTCTATTGCAAGGATCTGCAACTACAACAAAAGTATTAAGGTAAACCTAACCATATCATGAAACATGTGGATCCAAATCAGCCCCTTACGAAGCAACGCATAAACTAGGGTTTAAGCTTCTGTCACTCTAGCAACCCATCATCTACTTATTACTTCCCAATGCCTTCCTCTAGGCCCAAATAATGGTGAAGTGTTATGTAGTCGACGTTCACATAACACCACTAGAGGCTAGACAACATACATCTTATCAAAATATCAAACAAATACCAAATTCACATGACTACTCATAGCAAGACTTCTCCCTTGTCCTCAGGAACAAACGTAATTACTCACAAAGCATATTCATGTTCATAATCAGAGGGGTAATAATATGCATATAGGATCTGAACATGTGATCTTCCACCAAATAAACCAACTAGCATCAACTACAAGGAGTAATCAACACTACTAGCAACCTACTAGCACCAATCCCAGACTTTGAGACAAGAATTGGATACAAGAGATGAACTAGGGTTTGGAGATGAGATGGTGCTGGTGAAGATGTTGATGGAGATTGCCCTCTCCCAATGAGAGGAGCGTTGGTGATGACGATGGTGATGATTTCCCCCTCCCGGAGGGAAGTATCCCCGGCAGAACAGCTCTACCGGAGCTCTAGATTGGTTCCGCCAAGGTTCCGCCTCGTGGCGGCAGAGTCTCGTCCCGAAAAGTTCCTTCTGGTTTTTTTCTCATCGAAAGACTTCATATAGGAGAAAATGGACGTCGGAGAGCCACCAGGGGGCCCATGAGGTAGGGGGCGCGCCCTAGGGGGGCACCCTCGTGAGCAGGGTGTGGGCCCCCTGGCCTTCATCTTTGGCGAGGATTTTTATTTATTTATTTTAGGATGTTCCGTGGAGTTTCAGGACTTTTGGAGTTGCGCAGAATAGGTCTCTAATATTTGCTCCTTTTCCAGCCCAGAATTCCAACTACCGGCATTCTCCCTCCTTATGTAAACCTTGTAAAATAAGAGAGAATAGCCATAAGTATTGTGACATGAAGTGAAATAACAGTCCATAATGCAATAAATATCGATATAAAAGCATGATGCAAAATGGACGTATCAGCACCATAAAAAACAGATCCCATGTGGTGGTTTATTCCTGTGAATGGGCAAAAATTCATGTTGTACTGGTTGGTGCTATATGTAGAGTCAAAGGACACCATTTCTCCAAACAAAGCATAATTCTTTCCACAAAAAAGCATCAGCCCAAAATACATGTGTCAGACAGTTTTTATCATCAAGAACATACTCAAAGAAGAACCCCGGGTTGATTTTCTTCCTCTTCCTGAGGTTGTCAATGAACATTTGAGCATCTAAATCCTTGAAAGTACTTCTCATGTCACGATGATAATTTTGCAGGTCTCTTTTTGTGCACCCCACGAACTCAAATCCACCCTCACCAACACAAAGCAATCGAAATGCCCAAGATGTACCAATGCTAGCTGCATGACATGTGAATAGTGTGCCCTTGGCCTTCTCGCTGACTTTTCTGTTAGACTTGATTAAATGTTGCTTCCTAGGTGTGACAAAATCATGGGTGAGTTCTTCATGAAAATCTAATATTGAGTATTTGCCATCCTTTATATGCTTCACAGTTATCATGGCCTCACAACCACATCTAGTGATCTTTCTTGCATGTGTTCTTTTCTTCTCTCCGTTCAAATTCGTCCTGGGTTCATCCACCTTCTCTGTTCGGAATCCTGATTTTGAACAAAGGAAACGCCTCCAGACTATCACATTATCTACAGTCTTCCTCTGTCCAATTCGAACTGAAAATCCAACATTGTGCGCATAAGCCTTGTAAAACTCCTCGACCGCTTCCATACTATCAAATGGAATTCCTACAGCTGGCTTCAAGTTCTCATCACATTTGGGTGCACATGATGAACTCTAAAAATTACAACAGCCATTAGTCATACAAGTTAGTAATTGTTAGAGGCATTTGAACTAAGTTGTATGACACTCACACAAACTGGGACGTCCGTGGCTCTTTTTTTGGGTGTCCGGAAGCTATCCAAATTGATGGGAGGAGGATGTATTTCAATGTCATGGCGTACTCCTTCATCGCAATTATGGTTTTGAAAAACCAAATCACCACCAAGCTAACAAAAGTAACCATGGCATTAGCATGATCAGTTCATATCAATGGAGGAAGAAAATAAACCATTAAAAAATCATTGCTTACCGCGGAGGCCGGTAGAGGACTCGCGTTGCTGGACGGCACCGCCAGAGGGTGTGGAATCACGGCCGACGGATTGATCGCGCTGCTGGACGGGGGATCATGGCAACCGGAGCGCTCGCGTTGCTGGACAGTGCCAACGGAGGACGGGGGGTCATGGCCGCGTAGCGCTCGTGCTGCTGGACGGGGCCAACGAAGGACGGGGGATCATGGCCGCCGGAGCGCTCGCGCTACTAGACGGGGCCGGCAGTGGGCTGACGATCACGGGCGGCGGAGCGCTCACGCTGCTGGGCGGTGCCGACGGAGGACTAGCACTGGTGTACATGGCTGATGGAGGATGAGGAAGAGGGCTCAAGGACTGAGCCATTAGAGAGCTAGGGCACATCACTACTAGGAAAAGGGCTATAGATGGAAATGACATTAATGGCGCACCAGACATGTGGTGCGCCATTAGTATATACTAATGGCGCACCATGTGTTGGTGCGCCATTAGTGTCCAAATACTAATGGCGCACCACATTCACGGTGCGCCATTAGTAACAATTTTTTTTATTTTTTTTCAAAACTATTAATGGCGCTGTGGGAGTGGTGCGCCATTACTAGTTAAACTAGTAATGGCGCACCACATCCACGGTGCGCCACTAGTAAATTATTTTCAAAAAAAATTCCAAAATTTTTTTATTTATTTTTTCAAAACTAGTAATGGCGCACCAGTGGACAGTGCGCCATTACTAGTTAAAACTAGTAATGGCGCACTGTCAACTGGTGCACCATTACTAAGTTTTTTTAAAAAAAATCAGAATTTGTTTTATTGTTTTTTCAAAACTACTAATGGCGCACCACCCCCACGGTGCGCCATTACTAACTTGGCCCAAAACGTACCGAATGCACCCCCTAGTGGACCGCCTTTTCAGTTTTAAAAAAATAAAAGAAAATGATGGAAATGTCAAAAAAATAAAAGAAAATAAGTTTCCTATGTGATATGTGGTCTAGTTGTTGGGAAAATTTACAAATATGAATTTCGACTTTATTTGCAAAATCTCTCTGAAATTTGTAAAATGGGCATAACTTTTGCATACGAACTCGGATTAAAAAGTTTTTTATATGAAAAATCATCTACTCAAAAAATTACATCCAAATTTAACCGGGGGAAGTTTGACCATAGATTACGATTTGACCTAAGATTAAGCATATTGACTCGAGATTAAGCCATAGTGACCCGAGATTAAGAAAAAAAATTGAAAAAAAAATTAAAAAAAATTGAAAAAAAATTATTACTAATGGCGCACTTCTATGTGGTGCGCCATTACTAAGTCAGATAGTAATGGCGCACCTCTAGGCATACTAATGGCGCACCAGTGGTGCGCCATTAGTAAAAAAATACTAGTGGCGTGCTACTAATGGCGCACCAGTAGTGCGCCATTAGTAGGCCTTTTCCTAGTAGTGCATGGCGTTCTACACATGACGAGGCTTCATGGCGGCCGCCAAGTCGCAATCCAGTCGCCGCCGCCTGGGTCGAGATTCGTTTTGCTTTTTTTTCTAGTTCGCTAAATCTTTCACAATACAGAACATAAGCACATGGAGTTATGTGCAAAAGAATTGTTAAGTGGATGGCCATATTCCCACCTCCGATCTCTGTTGTACGTCCTTGATCCGATGGACTAGGGTGATAGTTTTCAGTTTTTACTGATCAAGCGTTTTCACTTGATACTTCGCCTAGTCACATTACTTGTAAGGCTTATAGTGATGTGCATTACCGAGAGGGCCCAAAGATACCTCTCGGACAATCAGAGTGACAAATCCTAATCTCGATCTATGCCAACTCAACAAACACCATTGGAGACACCTGTAGAGCATATTTATAATCACCCAGTTACGTTGTGACGTTTGATAGCACACTAAGTGTTCCTCTGGTATTCGGGAGTTGCATAATCCCATAGTCCTAGGAACATGTATAAGTCATGAAGAAAGCAATAGCAATAAACTAAACGATCATAGTGCTAAGCTAAGGGATCGGTCTTGTCCATCACATCATTCTCTAATTATGTGATCCCGTTCATCCAATGAGAACACATGTCTATGGTCAGGAAACTTAACCATCTTTGATTAACGAGCTAGTCAAGTAGAGGCATACTAGGGACACTCTGTTTGTCCATGTATTCACACTTGTACTAGGTTTCCGGTTAATACAATTCTACCATGAATAATAATAATTTATCATGATATAAGGATATAAATAACAACTTTATTATTGCCTTTAGGGAATATTTCCTTCAATTACTACATACCATGTACCGAATGGATGAGAATACAAGATAAAGGCTTACACTCGCCACAAGCTACAACGTGAATACATGAATACATCAATACATCAATACTTAGCAATCATCATACAGAAGAGTAGGATCCGACTACGAATGAAATCAAACGAAAAAGAAGAACGACATCCACCCTGCTAATCCCAGGCTCCCCGACCCGGAACCTAAATCCCTTGATCGAAGAAGAAGCAGTAGAAGAACTCCAAAAGAAGCAAGCATCGCACTCACGTCAGATCATCACATTACCTGTACCTACAGCTGTTGTTATAGTAATCTGTGGGCCATGAGGACCCAGCAATCCCATTACCATGGGTATCAAGACTAGCAAAGCTTAATGGGTATGGAAAGGATAAGTAGTGAGGTTGCAACAGCGGTTAAGCAATGTATGATGGCTAACTTACGAGTACAAGAGTAAGCTGAGAAACTACGCAAACGGTCGCAAACTAGTAATGATCAATAAGTGATCCTGAACTACTTACGTTCAAACATAACCCAACTGTGTTCTCCTCTTGAACTTCCCCGGAAAGAGACAGTCATGGTTACGCACGCGGTTGTTGTATTTTAATTGAGTTTACTTCAAGTCCTCTACAACTGGATATTAACAAATTCCCATCTGCCACATAACCGCGGGCACGGCTCTCGAAAGTTTAAACCCTGCAGGGGTGTCCCAACATAGCCCATGACAAGCTCACGATCCGTGGAGACAATCCTCCATCGCGGGACCCTCCGACCAGACTCGGAATCCCGGTGGACAAGACATTTCAACAATGGTAAAACAAGTCCAGCAAGACCTCACGACGTGCCGACACCCTGATAGTAGCCGCGCGTATCTAGTCTTAGGCCACGGCGGATGAGCGATGCGTACAGGTACCAAAATACCCCAAGTTTCCAAGGGGCGTCCCCGCACAGTGCTCTATTTTGGGACCAACACCATTGGCACTAGCCCCCCTGTATGTAGAAATAATCCTCGGGTTCATGACACCCTATGCCAATTAATTATTTAGTTCAAGTATTATCATGGCAAGTGTTAAAACCAATGTTGGGCCTTACTGGAAGAGTTTTATTCAAAGCTAACTATCAAGAGGGGCCCATAACCCCTCACCGTGTTAGGGATGCAAAATCAAGAAACATAACACGGGTATGACGGAAACTAGGGCGGCAAGAGTGGAACAAAACACCAGGCAAAAGGCCGAGCCTTCCACCCTTTACCAAGTATATAGTTGCATTAATTAAATAAGAGATATTGTGATATCCCACGACATCCATGTCCCAACATGGAACAACCTACAACTGCACCTGCAACTGCACCTGCAACTAGCAACACTATAAGAGGGGCTGAGCAAAGCGGTAACATAGCCAAACAACGGCTTGCTAGGACGGGTGAAAAGGTTAGAGGCTATCATGGCAATTTGGGAGGCTTGAGAAACAAGTGGTAGGTAGCGCGATATAGCAATAGCATCGAGACAACTAGCATAGCAAAGAGAGTAGTGAGATCCAAGGTGACGGTCATCTTGCCTGAAATCCCGCTAGGAAGAAGATCGAATCAATGAAGTAGACGGGTCAGCGTAGGTGAAAAGGTTAGAGGCTATCAATGAAGTATGCCATGTTTACCGAAGCTATCAAGGAGAAGCGCAACCGGAAAGAAGGAAACATCATGGTAAACAACCATCACATAAACATGGCATGATGCACAATCAAGTATGATGCATGTCCGGTTTAATAAGGAATGGCATGGCAAAGTGCAACAAACAATACTATAAATTAAGTGGAGCTCAATATGCAACTAGTTGCATATTGACGAAACTTCACATCAATTATTTAGTTCTCTCTCATTTATGAACAAGACAAGATTAAATGTGGTTAAACATGGCAAGATGCGAAACGTAATTAAATTAACTATTTAGGCAAGTTTAAATGAGGCCGGAAATACCAAACAACAATTCCGGAAAATGCCCATATGCATATAGCAATTTAATGCAAACAACAATTTTAAACATTTTAAATGTTGTTATCATGATGCGGATGACATATACAAGTTTATGCAATATTATGAAAATGTTACATCAGCATGTTCTGAAGCATTTATCACCGTGGTGGAAAGAAAGGGTGTCACGGCGACGAATCTGAATATGATGCCACGGCAACATATCGGTTCCGGTAGTTCACGGAGATACCGGTGCAAAAGAAAGTGTGGATGTGCGAAACATGCAAGAGTGACGCGGAGTGGTCCCGGTTACCGGGTGTCCCACGTGTCGAGGATGGTGCCAAACGAGGGAACAACTAACGTTCACGTGCGGATACAACATCCAAACATGCATCTCAAACAACACACATGCATTCATTCACGAGCATTGTCCCGGCGATTATACCTTCGAAGCGTGTGTTTTTCGGGGCAGGCGGGTTCGATGCGATGGAGATGTTCACGGATCGTCATGGAAGTAGTGGTACTTTCAGTCCTCGACGACGGTAATGGTACATGTTTTCATAGTTGTTCGGGGTCGTCGGTAGTTGTACACAGTACGTAGATGGTCAGGGTCACGACAAGGAACTTAACGTCCACAGGGTCTTGGAGGGTCGACGGTAGTGGTACCCACGTCGTTGTGAAAGTAGAGGCTCATGCGATGGTAGTCGAACTTGACGTATCTGAGGGCTCCGAACGTCGTGGTACTTGGCCTTCTTGGCCATTCCAGAGACAGGGTAGCGGTACTTGATGCATCACCATGTAGTCGTGCACTTGTCGAAGAGGATCTTGGCGCATCCAACATGAAGCAACACAAAAGGGCCTCGGGTCTTGGTGGTCAACAAAGAGAGGCGGCCCTGGATGGAGCTGTGAGCAGAGGACAAACAGGGACTTGGCGCCTGGTGCAACCGGCGATTGACGAGGAGGCGAAGATAGAGCAGGTCCGGCAAGGGGAGGTGCAGGGTGCCGGAGCAGGGAACTTGGCGCGGCGGCGGCCTGTCCTTGTAGAGGAGGTCGAGGCAGAGGTGGGACATGGCGCCAGCGGGACTTGGCGCTAAGGAAGGATGTCCAGTGGGGCACCGATCCTGCCAGATCAAAGCGGAGGAGGGACAACGGTCTTGGAGCTCGGTCATTAGTCACCCATGGCGATGCATCGGCGGCAAAGGCGTGGCGCTGGTCGTGGTCGCCAGCGGCGACCGGACGTGACGACGGGATGGCGAGGCAGAGCAGAGGCTCGCCGGACAGCAGCGGTCATCGGAGCGTGCCGTGGTGGCGCCGAATCGGAAAGGCCCAAGGGTGCGAGAAGGGGTGCGAGCGCCATGGCCAGAGGGAGAGGCTGAGGGGATCGAGCGAGAGGAGGGGCGGGCGCGGCCTCCTGGCGCTGGCTTTGTGTGGTGGCAGCGCACAGGGATGGGGATCGGGATGAGAGTGGGAGGACGAGAGGAGCTAGGTTAAAGGGTTAGGTGGGTAGCGGGTTGGGCTAAAGGGCCGGCCTAGTTGCTGGTTGCGGCTGGGCTGTAGGAAGGCTAGGGAGAGAGAAGGAGATGGGCCAACCTGGAAACTAAATTGGTCTTCCATTTCCATTTATAAAATAATTAGAACTTTGGAGAAAATAAAGAGAGGGTTAGAAAAAGAATTAGACCAACGGAGATATTTTCCCTAGATCAAGAAATAAGAAGGATTTACCAAAAATGGTTGGAAGAGGTTTTGGCAATCTAAATCCAAACTCATTTGAATTTAATTCAAATGGTTTGAACTAGGACTAGGATTTAGAAGTGCCCAAAAATGTTGAGAATTTAGAAAGAGCCTCGATAGATGGGAAAAGAATTATAGGCAAGGCTACAGAATCAAAACTTGAAGAAGGAAAGGCCTGCACGTGTGTTGTGGTAACTTCCAAATTAATGGAATATAATTTTTATAGATCCCTAATAATATTGGGAGGATATGTGTTATAAAGAGAAATCACCATGTGAATTCCCTCGATTTAAATAGATCAACGATCTATGCAGTTTATTTAGCTGAGCTTTGAAAAGGGTTGCAAGACGACATGATGCAATGATGAATGCACTAGACAAATAAAACACATGGCGAAACTCGGAATCCACGGAAGGCATCTTGAGCGTCGGTCTCGGGGTGTCACAACACTCCTCCACTTACAAGAGATCTCTCCCTGAGATCTAGGGATGGCACCGGAGAGAAGCGGAAGAGCAAAAGGTAAAACAAAGTTGCTTCTTTGACAAATGAGTGAAACCATGAACCTTGATAGGTTGAACAACTTGAAAGAAAGAATACAACGGAGACAAAGAAGATTGCAAACACTCTGTCGTGGTATTCTCAGGGGGGTTTGCGAGACGATAGATGCCACGGGGTGGCTTGAGGTGAGGGCAAGACTGCCGCCGAAATATCTGGGGACGGGTATGCAAGTAGCACACGCTAGTTTACCCAGGTTCAGGGCTCTCCGGAGAGATAATACCCCTACTCCTGCATGTCTGAATATATGTGGTATATCTGCAGTACAGAGTGCTCCTGAAGCTGTATCTGTGCCATAGGCATCTGGCTTGTATATGTCTCATATGTGTGTATGAGCTGGCTAGCAAGTGGGAGTTGAGTGCTCCCAGGGAGCAATTGTGGCCGGCCAAGTGTGTGTGGCGTGAGCATGTATGCATGCGTGTGAGAGTGAGGAGTGGATGGATGGCTAGCTTATATATATATGTGTGTGTGGCTGGCTTAGCATGTAAGCTAGGTAGGCATGGGACATGACGTTTGTTGTAAGCTACTTGGGGTAGCTTACAAATCAAGCCATGTGTGAGGCATGGTGGCATGGCTGGTTGTCCCTTGGACACTTTATAAAATAGTGCCAGGGGACAAGTACACTATAGATGATGTCACAGTACAACCGTCTTGTTTGTGGTATGGCCGTCTAGTCCATGGTCTTGTCGGTGCAGCGGTCGACTTCGGGCAACCGACTGCTCAGCGTAGTCAGCAACCGTCAGGTTGGCGCAGTCGGATAGGGGGCCGTCTGGGGCGGCCTGAGCAGTCGGACTGAGGGGCTTTGCTAGCACCGATGTCTTGAAATATTGTCTCGCCATCTTTGAGGTACCTGTGGTCAATTACCCCGACACACTCTGTTGGAAAAGAGGAACAAGGAACATTATGAGAACCTTGTAGGTTGAAAACACATGAATCAAGATCTCAAGGGGCAAGAAAGAATTTTAAACCACTTCGGTTGAGAAGAGAAGCAAGGTATACAAGAGAATTTGGGCGGCGCTCTGGTAGGAAGAGATGGAACTTGATAAGACGGAAAGAGCTTGAAAAATAGGACGCAACACTCCGGTTAAATGGATAAGCATGAAAAGAACATGATCCTGATAAAACAAGATGATGGGTGAAGAGAGCAACATCACAATGCCTCCGGAACAAAAGAGTGGAATGAAAAGAATGGAGAAGAGAACATCAACTTCCACCATGAATGAACATAAAGGATCCTTCCTGCGAAGAAGGGTTGAATGGAGTTGTTGGAAAATCAACAACAAAAGATATGATTTCCATTGGTCTTATGGAAAACATCCCAAAATTATGAGGTGAAGACCAGCCACTAACGGAATCAATTAATTTGATTGAGAACACCAAAGAGATGGAAAAAAACTTCTTCCACTAAGGTGATAAAGAGATAACTTGGATCATTGATAAGGACCACCATAGCAACATTCCCAATGAAAGGCTTTATGCGAAATCTGTACCAAGATAACTCCAACTAAGAGATTGATGGGTTGCAAATATCTCCTGAATGAGGAGAAATGATGGTTTTAAAATATCTCATTCTTGACAACTTGTGAATCATGATACGAAGGGAAATTATCAAGAATGACATAACACCACCTCAAAAGATAAGACAGAAAGAATTGCACTTTGGAATGCAAGATGAAGAATGCTTGAACTCCTCAAAACCAAACATGTGTTAAGCACCACGTTTATTTTAGAGTATAGCTTGGCGTATCTTAACTTCGAGCGAAATCTTGACGAACAATTGAAGAATGAAAGGAACCCTTGACGACCACCATGTTGAGCCTTCGTGAGAACTCCGGTAATAAAAGAATGATCAAACAAAAGTAAAGTTGAAAAGAACTCCGATAGAAGCCTTGCAATGATTTAGATGGAGCTACAAAATGAGAAAACTTTGAACTTCAGACAGGAAAGATGAATAACTTGGAACCGAGAATTTGATATCATGAACGAACTCCAGAAGAAGGAATTAATCACTTGGATGAAACAAGAATAAGAATTATGTTATGCTTATCCTTCACCAATTTAATTTATGATAAGCAATGGATTTGGCATAGCACTTATTCTTGTTGAAAAGGATTGAGGAGAGATATAGCGCAAACTTGGCAAATTCTTGAACGACACACCGGTAGGATTTTTGGAAAGAACGGATGAATTGATACGATAACAACGAAAGATAAAAGTTGGACGAACCACCGTAAGAATCTCAAAATCAACGAAGATAAAGAATGAATCGCCAGGAAGAATTGAAAAACGAGCGAAGTTACTCGAGGGAATTTAGATACAAGAGAACGAAGAGATCACGAACTGACTAGAGAATACTTCAACGATGCACCGGTAAGATTTGGAGAACGAGAGCTGAAAGTTTGAATGAATAATTCTAAGATGACGGGATCCGGAGAATCAAACTGAAAAGACTCCTAAATTGCTCCAGATGGGTGAAAAAAATTCTCATAATCGAAAACAATTATGAGAGAATGGCGGCAAGCTGGAACTATGAATCTTCTAGAGAATGGACAAGATTTAAGAGAAACTCTTCTTCAGTCTTCAAAATCCGAGAATGACGACGAGAAACACCACCAAAATGTTTGAGATACTTTGGGAGAATGAAAACCAAAGAGGTTGAGCCAACAATGAAAAATAATTTGAAATCGATCTTGGAAAGGCATTTGACTGATGAAATTCATCCTTGCGTCAAACTTGAAAGAATTCGATAATAACTCCGGGAAAAATTAGAAGATTCAGGTAAGATCCTTGGAAAGACCTGTGGGTTATGGTCCCACTCAAAAGAAACATCGTTGAACGATTTTTACCAGAGAGATTGCACAGGTTGAAATAAGTGGCTTGAATGAGATAACAATCTCAAAATAACTTGAACGGATTGAGAATGGAAACATGAATCTTTCAAGATATCTTCAACACCCCGGATATGAACTAGGAGAGGTGAATATATAAGAGAGCCTTCGATAAGAAATTCACATGTGAAAATATGTGAAACAAAAGGAAGAGATATGATCAACACCGAAGCTTGAAATTAATCCACCGGAGAAGAAAACGAGAATTAAAGAATGATTAACTTGAAGCTCCTGCACATCTCTATCGGTGTCAAAACCGGCAAATCTCGGGGTAGGGGGTCCCGAGCTGTGGATTCTCGGATCAATGGTAACAGGAACGAATGAGACGATGTTTTCCCAGGTTCGGGCCCTCTTGATGGAGGTAAAACCCCACGTCCTGATCTTGTTTATATTGATGGAGTATCAAGTACAGAGTTGATCTACCGCGAGATCATAGGTTGTGGTCTAAAACCTGAGGGTATGATGAATAATGTCATAATGATCTATCGACTAGCCTGGCCTCGGCTTATATAATGTACCGGAGGCCTAGGATAACAAGAGTCCTAGTCGAATACGTTGGTGGAGAGGAGTCCTTGTCTTGATCATCAAGTCTTGTGGAATATTCCTTGAATGCGGCATGGGCTGCTTGAAGTGGCCCATGACTAAACCGCCATGGGGGTCCTCGGCCTGATCCACCTGGTCGGGAGACGACGTGGTGATTACCCCCTAGTCCAGGACACCATTAGTAGCCCCCTGAACTGGTCTTCTAGTTGGGGAAGCTCCTCGATTCTTCCGAACTACTCTTCATCTTCGGCCGTCGGACTTGAAAACTGGTTCAACAAATTTCCCCATCTTCGATCTTGAGGATCGCCGAAGTGAGTCCGAAGAGTTTACACGTTGGGTATCCGAGGAGCCCCTTTAAGTTATCGGCCGTTATCAATGCCTTGTTATTTTTACGCCCACCTCGGGTTTGAAGTGTTTCCCGTGCGGCGGTGTCCTCTCGCGTCCGAGCTCCAACGCTGGACTACATTTGAGGTATCTTTTGCAGCCGAGCACCAACACCGGACCGCTTCCGAGCTTCAACGCCGAAATGTATCCGAGCTCCAACACCGGACTGTATCCGAGGTGTCATAGATTACCTTGGTCTTGAAAAAGTTAAAAGGGTTCAAACGAGCTTAATACCAGAGATGCCCTCTATGGAGCCAGCCACATGCATCCAAGCTTTATGCTGGACTGCTTCTGAGGTATCTTTGCGGTCGAGCACTAACGCCGGACTGTATCCGAGGTGGTGCACCACCCCGGCCATGGGTTGATTGTTATGAATTTGATTCTGAATTGTGCAATGTATTCTCTGCCGAGATGTATAGCCAGTAGCCCTCAAGGTGCGTGTTGGCCTAATATCTGGGATACACATGAAGACTAAAATCAAACCGCTGACCCTAGTAGCCCTTGAGACTCAAGTCGATTCGTAAAATCAGCCTGAGGATCAATTCCCAGCTCGGCAGCATACTTAGGAATAGAAACGCGGTGTAATATATTAGAGGAAATAGTGATCGGCGAACAGGCCCTTGAGAGAGGGTTTCAAGAAGTCGTCATAATATATTAGCTTGATGCCGGATAAGTCCCAGATGGTACCTATTGTTATCCGAAGACGTGTTTGTGCATAGTTCGGTCCAGCCGAACACTGAGCACTTTGAATTTTCTGCATTGAATAGGCAATGCAGTAGCCCCTGAGATATTGGTCGGGTGGCAACACCAGATCAGGGGATCAATGTGCCCCTTTAATATTAGTGAATGATAAGCCCAAAGCCCAGTAGCCCCCGAGCCTTAATGCAAGCACATGTGGCCGAATTAAGGATCGATATCCAGAGTAAAATCACAAATTATGTGTAATGATTATATGTATTCAAGTACTTTACATCATTAATGCTCGGATCCGCACTGTACAAAACTTTGTTGATCAACCATCAGCTTCAACCTCCTCGACCAGAAGCCGAGAGTGTTTGTCCTACTTTATAAAGCCAGTATAAGGGCAAAGATTTATGGAAAACAAGGCAATCCGGCCATACAGTTTTATAAAGAAAGGTACGCAGAGAGATATGAAACATCTTCCAAAGAAAATAATCCCGCTATCGGTTCCTTTCTTTAGGTTGTCATGCTGATCATGATCATGAAACCTCACCTCCAATCATTGTGGGAGAAAAATATCGAGGATTTAGTCCGGGGAAAGTTCCGAACTCTATGGTATTAATGAACCAAAATTTTCACTTCTATCGTTGCCGACCAATTATATTCTTTAAGATCGCTATCTTTCGGCTTCACCCAGTCTGAGGTACTAACTCAGATGACCCGGTAGTAACAATCACAGAGGTGCCCCCTTTACCGCCTAGCCAAACAATCGGGAATGTAGGGGTAAGCACAGGAGCTAGGCAACCCAGCTTGGCCAAAATCTTAAGTCAAATTGATGCATATTTATGGCTTTATAACAATGATTGCGGAAGGTAGCCCTCGTATATTAAATACAAACGCCGATGATATGTTTATTTTGACTCCATTGCGACCGTTTATCAGTTGAAAGTGGCCCATCATCGGCTTCCACCCCCTTGTAGATGCTACGCAGGGTGTTTTCGCGATGACAAAACAACCCTTAGCCGACGTCTCGGTGCCCGAAGGCGGTTGTGTTAGCGGAAATGAGGCAATCAGATATGCGGGCTTTATAACTTTCACTTAGTCATAGGAGCTTAAAGTTGGGAGGCCAATAACTAGCCCCCGGTTAGTGTTCGGCGACAGTCGAGGTCAAGTTGTAAACACTTCGGCCAATGTTATGAACGCTGTCATTCAACACGGGGTGACCTCTATCGATCTTATAGTTTAATACAGTCATCGGATTGCTGACCAGTTTACGCTTATTGTGACAGTCAGTTTTTGGCTTTCTCTACTGAGGTGCTTAACCATGCTAGCTGGAAGCACAATCGCGGTGGTTCTCCCTTTGCGCACCTAGCCGAACAAAGCGGAATGTAGGAGGCAAGCACAGGAGCCGGGCAACCCAACTATTGACCGAAGACACAATTCAAAACCGATGCATATAAAGCAATATCCGAGAACATTTTACCAAGGACTCCTCGGAGTACCTTGGCTTTTGGTGGGTTCGGCTCAAGTCGCAGCCCCCTGTTGATATTGTCGATGCTTAAAAAGTGTCCGACATTGTACTGCGGGATTTATGCTCGGACCCAACACCGAGGTGTAGGTCGGCAGAAAAAATGCCGAACTATGGGTCAAAAAATATTTCCCAAGCTGGATTATTACGCAGGGTACCTCGGTCAAGAGGATGTCCCGCCTCATAAAAAAAGCACACAAATAGATCAAAAAGTGCCATAAGCTTAGAAACCAAAAAACTTATGCGGAAACTCTACGTCCGAACTAAATCAAATTTTTTTGGTGCCAATCCGAAAATAGGTTTTAAAATTAGTTTGTGCTTCCGTCGTGCTTTAACATGACACATCCGATCTCGAAGGCGGAGTACTTCTCGTTAGGCTAGTTTAGCGAATTAAACTTGAGCGGTCATTAGAGAGAAAATGGGCTATGCGGCAATTGACCACACACTCGCGTTGAAAAAGGTGTGATAGAAAAAGATTTTGCAACGACTAGGAAGAAAACAAATTTACTATAAAATGGCTCATATAAATTTAAGATCCCCCAGTAAACTTGGGGAAGAGAAGTGTTTTTAACAAATAACCTATGTGAGCATGGTTGAACCGAACACAAATTAAAAATTTAAAACTTTGAGCATAAAAGTGACTTAGCTGGTTAATGTGTTCGTCATTGATGATGTGGTCTGAGCTTACGGCGGGACGAGGTCCCAGCCCCCAAGCCGGTCCCGAGGTGGCAGAGCGAAGAGCTTCGACGCTTCGATGTGGTGACATAGCATGGCCGATGCAGGCCGGTAGTGTGACGCCGAAGTACCAGACGTGGGTTAATGAAGTGATGACGAAACCCCCAGTCCAGCTGAGGTGACGTGGTATGTCGATACGCCGAGGTGACAGCGCTGCCCAATCCCGGATCATTTACCTATGCACGAAAGATAGTGCAAGCCGGAGATAATAGTAATAATAATAATAATTTAATAAAAGTTGCATGATTAATAATTTATGCAAAGTGAGTAATAAAAGAGATATGGCCCGTCTCCGAACACCCGACGAGCTAGGACCCTCTTGATGATGTCGAAGTCTCCGAGGCAATCGAACATGTCGGTATGGCAATTGAATCAACAAGGTGATCAAACGAGACGATTTATGCCAATTGAGACGACGACGTTGGCTATCCGAAGTGACCGCATGACGCAGTCGAAGTCGATCACATATACACATAAAATAGTGAGGTCCAAAAAGAATAATATAAATATATGTAAAATCCTTGCATAATTTCTTTTTGCAAAAATAATTTATTTAAAGGGATGTGGCCTGGCGCCAAAGTCAATGTTGATGCAGGGCGTCAGCGTGACACGGTGAAGGCATGGCAAAGCCTGAATTCACAGGCCGGTCCGAGTTCCGGATTCGGCATTCACCGAACTGTATACGAAAAATGACCGAACCACCACGCGACCGTCGTTAATGCGGCCACCATTTGACAGACCTGGTTTATCTGTTGTAGCAATCTGAAGAAAGGTTACTCCCAAAATTAGGACTCGATCCGCAGACCCATTGCCTAATGGGCGATGAAGCGACGGCATGGCAATGCTGGCAGAGGTTGGCTCGCCGAGACAAAGCCCCCGGTCCAGCTAACATGACGAAGCTGGTCGGCTAGTGACGCTGAAGTTTTCGGAGTAGGTTGATGAAGAGATGGCGAAGCCCCCAATCTAGCCGAGGTGACGAAGCGGGTCGGTAAGGAGACATTGCAGCTGCCATGTCAGCCGAGGTCTTGAAGTGGTTCAGCGTGATGGACATCGGCTTGAAGAAGCAACAGTGCGGCCATGCCAACGCAGGTCGTGTCTTGTGACACGGTCAATGTCGGCTTGATGAAGTGACCGTGCGACGATGCTGGTGTGCCCGCTCCGTGTAATCTATGGGGCGGCGATGTTGGTGATGATTCATCCTTCGCGATGTCGTACTCTTGTTCGGCTCGCTGAGATGATGATCCGAAGAAGTTGAGCTTGGCTCAACAAAGCGACGACGTGTCTAGCGCAGGTCGGCAGCCGTGGAGCAATGTTACCGGACTGGTTTGACACCAGTGTGATGGTGAAGAGTACCTCAGAGAAGGCTTAAAATTTTATGTGCACGTGCTAAGAACAACGCACAATACCCTACAAGAAAATTCCTTTAAAAAGGTTGTCCAATATCACGTTCATAAAGAAACATGAATTCGGGTCGGATCCGTATTCACACAGAAAACAGATCAGAAAATTGGTCCACTCATCGTAAGGTTCCCGGAGTTTGAACTGTCGGATCGAGCTGAAATTTTGAGGGGTGGTAGATACGGGAATTCTGCAGCAGATGTATGGTTGGATCTTCCAAAGGACCTCCAAGATGGGCTATGGAGACCACGCCCTAAACTCGTCCAAATTCCCGTCCAGATTTGACAGGGCTCCGGTATATCATAGATTGATGGAGATTCCTCCATTGGAACTAGACAAAATTTTGCATGGTTGTTGTAGACTTAATTCTGCACAATTCCACCAAAGGAATTGTCAAAGCGATGCTCGAGGAGGTGGTGGTAGTGGATACAAGTTCGTTGTTCGGAAAAACAGCATGATCGCTCGAGGGCAATGTTGACGTTGAGCCCCCGAGCTACATGGATGATTCATCCATGATCATGATAGAGATCGTAGTTGATGTTGATGAAAGCCCTCGTCCAAACATGATGATTGGAGGCAGGGCACAGTCTTCAGTCAAGCCAAGGTGACTAGTCGAGCCGGCAATGAAGACGCCGATGTTGCAGTTGATCTGCAGGCGAGCCATTGATCCTTTTCTGATCACACAACGAAACTCTCAATGAAAGCACCATTGTCGGTGTCAAAACCGGCAGATCTCGGGGTAGGGGGTCCCGAGCTGTGGATTCTCGAATCAATGGTAACAGGAACGAATGAGACGATGTTTTCCCAGGTTCGCGCCCACTTGATGGAGGTAAAACCCCACGTCTTGCTCTTGTTTATATTGATGGAGTATCAAGTACAGAGTTGATCTACCACGAGATCATAGGTTGTGGTCTAAAACCTGAGGGTATGATGAATAATGTCATAATGATCTATCGACTAGCCTGGCCTCGGCTTATATAATGTACCGGAGGCCTAGGATAACAAGGGTCCTAGTCGAACATGTTGGTGGAGAGGAGTCCTTGTCTTGATCATCAAGTCTTGTGGAATATTCCTTGAATGCGGCATGGGCTGCCCGAAGTGGCCCATGAGTAAACCGCCATGGGGGTCCTCGACCCGATCTACCTGGTCAGGAGACGATGTGGTGAGTACCCCCTAGTCCAGGACACCATCAACCTCCATGAGAAATCACCGGATGAAAAACTTGGAAGTAAAGGATGATGAAGCTTCACATAAATAAAATGATACTTGATCAAGAAATCTGAGTCCTTGGAGAAAAAGTGGGATGGTGGGAAAACAAGGGCAACTAGGGATGGATGAAACAAACACCGTTGTGAAGAACTAAGAATTGATGTAGCAAATATTGAAAGGATATGATTAATTTGAAGAGAAGCACACCGGTTGGAAAGAATTGACATGATAATCCCGATGATCAAACAGGATTAGCACTCCCATAGAAATATGAGAACACCGAGTAGGAAAGGTATGGAATCCGCATTTGACTTTGAAGCAACTCGAATACCACAACACAAAATAAAACAAAGGATTGGCTTGCAGAATAAGCCGAAAACAAACATATGATAGAGATTTCGTCCGAAGTTTTCATGGTGGGGCCCGCACAGGCTCGATTGTACAACACCATCATGTACAAGGCAGTGCACATGACATACGAAGCGTCCCCGGGTCAGCATAGCCAAGGACTCTTTAAGACACAATGAGACCACTGTAAAACCAACCGTAGAGAGGCGAACCACTAGATGTTGAACCCCAATCTCATATCATGCATCTGTCACAAAGATATCCTAGGTAACTACTTGAATTCCCACCTATGAACTCCCGAAATTCTCTGGTTATGCAATCTGGTGTTGGGGATACAGGGAGGCACAAATATCTCACACAACTAACAAATCCTACACTCCAATTGCATCCATCCGTCAACACATAACCAAGAAAACCTTCAGAAATCGTGTACCTCAGACCTTCGAAAACATCCGATCACCTAGCTGTGGCAATACATCTGATCGCTCTCCCTAGTACTGGGTGTCGTCAAACTACTCTCACCACAAAGAGTATAGAAGAGTTTTTATGTCGGTGACCTCTGGTATTCTGGTACTCAAACGATAAGCACTGTGACAAAAACACCTTGGAGCTCAACTCCCCGGGACACTGCCACAACCCCTAAATGTCATGAGGCACCAAGACAGAATCACCGTCACAATGATATCGCAACGATCCAACAATACCCACATGATGCTAAAAAAATTGAGTGAAAAAGAGGAGAGTGAAGTCAAAACACCTACGTCAGGAGTCCTCACCAGAGCGACGAAGGGGATAAGGAGTAAAAAGAATTCCTACTCTCCGATAGAACTAGACTCAAAATAGTTTTCTTCTAGACTCAACAACGACAGCGGTTTGATCAATGGGATCCTAAGGTTGGTAAGGCTCTGATACCAACTTGTAGCGCCCAAGATGCGATTTTATCCCAATCACGTGGTGAATTCATGATCGGGTCACAATCACATTTCGAGCGTATAGCAAGGTGGATATCATTACAACATACCATGTACTGAATGGATGAGAATACAAGTTAAAGGCTTACACTCGCCACAAGCTACAACATGAATACATCAATACATAGTAATCATCATACAGAAGAGCAGGATCCGACTACGGATGAAATCAAACAAAATAGAAGAACGACATCCACCCTGCTAATCCCAGGCTCCCCGACCTAGAACCTAAATCCCTTGATCAAAGAAGAAGCAGTAGAAGAACTCCAAAAGACGCAAGCATCGCACTCGTGTTAGATCATCGCATTAACTGTACCTGCAGATGTTGTTGTAGTAATCGGTGAGCCACGAGGACTCAGCAATCCCATTACCATGGGTATCAAGACTAGCAAAGCTTAATGGGTATGGAAAGGATAACTAGTGAGGTTGCATCAGCGGCTAAGCAATGTATGGTGGCTAACTTACAAGTACAAGAGTAAGATGAGAAACTACGCAAACAGTCGCAAACTAGTAATGATGAATAAGTGATCCTGAACAACTTACGATCAAACATGACCCAACCGTGTTCTCCTCTCGAACTTCCCCAAAAAGAGACAGTCACGGTTACACATGCGGTTGGTGTATTTTAATTGAATTTACTTCAAGTCCCCTACAACCAGATATTAACAAATTCCCATATGCCACATAACCGTGGGCACAACTCTCGAAAGTTTAAACCCTGCAGGGGTGTCCCAACTTAGCCCATGACAAGCTCACGATCCACGGAGACAATCCTCCATCGCGGGACCCTCTGATCAGACTCGTAATCCCGGTGCACAAGACATTTCGACAATGGTAAAAAAAAGTCCAGCAAGACCTCCCGACGTGCCGACACCCTGATAGTAGCTGCGTATATCCAGTCTCAGGCCACGACGGATGAGCAACACGTACAGGTACCAAAATACCCCAAATTACCAAGGGGCGGCCCCACATAGTGCTCTAGTTTGGGACCAACACCATCGGCACTAGCCCCCCTATATGTAGAAATAATGCTCGGGTTCATGACGCCCTATGCCAATTAATTATTTAGTTCAAGTATTATTATGGAAAATGTTAAAACCAATGTTGGGCCTTGCTGGAAGAGTTTTATTCAAAGCGAACTGTCAAGAGGGGCCCATAAACCCTCACCGTGTTAGGGACACAAAATCAAGGAACATAACACCGGTATGACGGAAACTAGGGCGGCAAGAGTGGAACAAAATACCAGGCAAAAGGCTGAGCCTTCCACCCCTTACCAAGTATATATATATGCATTAATTAAATAAGATATATTGTGATATCCCATGACATCCATGTCCCACCATGGAACAACCTGCAACTGCACCTGGAACTAGCAACGCTATAAGAGGGGCTGAGCCAAGCGATAACATAGCCAAACAACGGTTTGCTAGGACAGGTGAAAAGGTTAGAGGCTATCATGGAAATTTGGGAGGCTTGAGAAACAAGTGGTAGGTAGCGCGACATAGCGATAGCATCGAGACAACTAGCTTAGGAAAGATAGTAGTGAGACCCAAGGTGACGGTCATCTTGCCTGAAATCCCACTAGGAAGAAGATCGAATCCATGAAGTAGACGAGCCAACATAGTCGAACGAATCCTCACAATCGCAACGTAGCAGGAAATATCAAGGAGAAGCACAACCGGAAACAAGGAAACATCATGGTAAACAACCATCACATAAACATGGCATGATGCACAATCAAGTATGATGCATGTCCGGTTTAATGAGGCATGGCATGGCAAAGTGCGACAAACGATACTACAAATTAGGTGGAGCTCAATATGCAACGAGTTTCATATTGACGAAACTTCACAACAATTATTTAGTTCTCTCTAGTTTACGAACAAGACAAGATTAAATGTGGTTAAACATGGCAAGAGGTGAAACATAATTAAATTAACTATTTAGGCAAGTTTAGATGAGGCTGGAAATACCAAACAACAATTCCGGAAAATCCCCATATGCATATAGCAATTTAATGCAAACAACAATTTTAAACATTTTAAATGTTGTTATCATGATGCGGATAACATATACAAGTTTATGCAATTTTATGAAAATGTTACATGAGCATGTTATGAAGCATTTGTCACCGTGGTGGAAAGAAAGGGTGTCATGGCGACGAATCCAAAAATGATGCCACGGCAACATATCGGTTTCGGTAGCTCATGGAGATACCAGTGCAAAAGGAAGTGTGGATGTGCGAAACATTCAAGAGTGACGGGGAGTGATCCCGGTTACTGGGTGTCCCACGTGTCGAAAACAGTGCCAAACGAGGGAACAACTAACGTTCACGGGCGGATACAAGATCTAAACATGCATCTCAAACAACACATATGCATTCGTTCACGAGCGTCGTCTCGGCGGTTATACCTTCGAAGCGTGCGTTTTTCGGGGCGGACGGGTTCGATGCGATGGAGATATTCACGGATCATCGTGGAAGTAGTGGTACTTTAGGTCCTCGATGGCGGTAATGGTACATGTTTTCATAGATGTTCGGAGTCGTCGGTTGTTCTACACAGTCCGTAGATGATCAGGGTCATGACAAGGAACTTGACGTCCACGGGGTCTTGGAGGGTCGACGGTAGTGGTACCCACATCATTGTGAAAGTAGCGGTTCATGCGACAGTAGTCGAACTTGACGTATCTGAGGACTCTGGGCGTCGTGGTACTTGGCGTTCTTGGCCATTCCAGAGACGGGTCAGAGGTACTTGACGCGTCACTGTGCAAGCGTGCACTTGTCAGAGAGGATCTTGGCGCATCCAACACGAAGCAACACAAAAGGGCCTCGGGTCTTGGTGGTCAACGAAGAGAGGCGGCCTGATACGTCTCCGACGTATCTATAATGTTTGATTGTTCCAAGCTAATATATATTCTGTTTTGGATGTTTAATGGGCTTATTTATACACTTTTATATTATTTTTGGGACTAACCTATTAACCAGAGGCCCAGCCCAAATTGTTGTTTTTTGCCTATTCGAGTGTTTCGCAGAAAAAGAATATTAAATGGAGTCCAAACGGAATGAAACCTTCGGGAGCGTGATTTTTGGAACAAACGTGATCCAAAGGACTTGGAGTGGACTTCAAGCAATCAACGAGGAGGCCATGAGGCAGGGGCGCGCCTACCCCCCCTCCCCCCCCGGGTGCGCCCTCCACCCTCGTGGGCCCCTCGTGGCTCCACCGACCTACTTCTTCCTCCCATATATACCTACGTACCCTGAAAACATCAGAGGGCACCATGAAACCTAATTCCACCACCGCAACCTTCTATACCCATGAGATCCCATCTTGGGGCCTTTTCTGGCGCTCCGTCGAAGGGGGCATTGATCACGGAGGGCTTCTACATCAACACCATAGCCTCTTCGATGATGTGTGGGTAGTTTACTTCGGACCTTCGGGTCCATAGTTATTAGCTAGATGGCTTCTTCTCTCTCTTTGGATCTCAATACAAAGTTCTCCTCGATTTTCTTGGAGATCTATTCGATGTAATCTTCTTTTGCGGTGTGTTTGTCGAGATCCGATGAATTGTGGGTTTATGATCAAGATTATCTATGAACAATATTTGAATCTTCTCTGAATTCTTTTATGTATGATTGGTTATCTTTGCAAGTCTCTTCGAATTATCAGTTTGGTTTGGCCTACTAGATTGATCTTTCTTGCAACGGGAGAAGTGCATAGCTTTGGGTTCAATCTTGCGGTGCTCGATCCGAGTAAGAGAAAGGGAAACGACACATATTGTATTGTTTCCATCGAGGATAAAAAGATGGGGTTTATATCATATTGCATGAGTTTATCCCTCTACATCATGTCGTCTTGCTTGAGGCGTTACTCCATTCTTATGAACTTAATACTCTAGATGCATGCTGGATAGCGGTCGATGTGTGGAGTAATAGTAGTAGATGCAGGCAGGAGTCGGTCTACTTGTCACGGACGTGATGCCTATATACATGATCATTCCTAGATATTCTCATAATTATTCACTTTTCTATCAATTGCTCAACAGTAATTTGTTCACCCACCATAATACCTATGATATCTTGAGAGAAGCCACTAGTGAAAGCTATGGCCCCGGGTCTATTCTCCATCATACAAGATTCCAATTTATTTTATTTTGCAATCTTTACTTTCAATCTATATCATAAAAATACCAAAAACATTTATCTTATTATTATCTCTATCAGATCTCACTCTTGCAAGTGACCGTGAAGGGATTGACAACCCCTTTATCGCGTTGGTTGCGAGGTTCTTATTTGTTTGTGTAGGTACGAGGTGACTCGCGCGTGGTCTCCTACTGGATTGACACCTTGGTTCTCAAAAACTGGGGGAAATACTTATGCTGCTTTGCTGCATCACCCTTTCCTCTTCAAGGGAAAACCAACGCATGCTCAAGAGGTAGCACGGCCCCAGATGGATCTGCGAGCAAAGGACAAACATGGACTTGGCGCCTGGTGCAACCGATGATCGACGAGGAGGCGGATATGGAGCAGGTCTAGCAATGGGAGGTGCAGGGTGGCAGAGCAGGGAACTTGGCGCGGCGACGGCTTGTCCTTGTAGAAGAGGTCGAGGCGGAGGTGGGACATGGCGCCAGCAGGACTTGGTGCTAAGGAAGGACATCCGGCGGGGCACCGTTCCTACCAAATCAAAGCGGAGGCGGGCCAACGGACTTGGAGCTCAGGAAGCAGTCATCCATGGCAAGGCATCGGCGGCAAAGGCGCGGTGCTGGTCGTGGTCGCCAGCGGCGACCGGACGCGACGGTGAGATGGTGAGGCAGAGCATAGGCTCGCCGGACAGCAGGGGTCGTCAGAGTGTGCCGTGGTGGCACCGGATCGGAGAGGTCCAAGGGCGCGAGAAGGGGTGCAAGCACCATGGCCAGAGGGAGAGGCTGAGGGGATCGAGCGAGAGGAGGGGCGGGGGCGGCCTCCTGGCGCTGGCTTTGTGTTGTGGCGGCGCACAGGGTTGGGGATCGGGAGGAGAGTGGGAGGACGAGAGGAGCTAGGTTAAAGGGTTAGGTGGGTAGCGGGTTGGGCTAAAGGGCCGGCCTGGTTGCTGGTTGCGGCTGGGCTGTAGGACTAGGAAGGCTAGGGAGAGAGAAGGAGATAGGCCAACCTGGAAAATAAATTGGTCTTCCATTTCCATTTATAAAATAAATAGAACTTTGGAGAAAAGAAAGAGAGAGTTAGAAAAAGAATTAGACCAACGGAGATATCTCCCCTCGACCAAGAAAATAAGAAGGATTTACCAAAAATGGTTGGAAGAGGTTTTGGCAATTTAAATCCAAACTCATTTGAATTAAATTCAAATGGTTTGAACTGGGACTAGGATTTAGAAGTGCCCAAAAATGTTGAGAATTTAGAAAGAGCCTCGATAGATCGGAAAAGAATTATAGGCAGGGCTACACAGTCAAAACTTGAAGAAGGAAAGGCCAAGGGATTTAACATGCACGTGTGTTGTGGCAACTTCCAAATTAATGGAATATGATATTTATGGCTCCCTGATAATATTGGGAGGATATATGTTATAAAGAGAAATCACCATGTGAATTCCCTCGATTTAAATATATCAACGATCTATGCAATTTATTTAGCTGAGCATTGAAAAGGGTTGCAAGATGACATGATGCAATGCAAATGATGCAATGATGAATGCAACAGACAAATAAAACACACGGCGAAACTCGGAATCCACGGAAGGCATCTGGAGCATCTGTCTCGGGGTGTCACACCCGACCCCTCGACCTCGTTCCTGTCTGTGCACATTCAATGCCCAAAGAACCCACACATTCTCCACCTCCTTGCTCCCTCCCACAAGCCGAAACCACTCCGTCCCCTTCCTTTCCATCTCTCCTTCCTACTACATCCACCACGGCCGCTACGGCCGCCGCCATCGCCCATCTCCCCCCTCCCTGTATCCACCACCATGGCATGCTTCACCATGGTACATCCCAACGTCGCCGCTGCTGCTCCCCACCATCTCTCCAAGGCGATGGCGGTGATGGCAGAGGCCAAAAACCTGATCCCCTTTGCAGCCCGCCAACACTGGAGATGGAAGACCACGACGGAAGCGGTCATGTTGTAGGAGGTGTTGCGCGGGAGAATGCAATGGCGGGGAGCAGGCAAGTCGGGGTTTTCTGAGCTATGGTGGATGTCGAGGAGGAGGAGAAGTACGCACTTGGCAGCGTGGGCAGGGTGCTTGCCGGAATGCCACAAAGATGGGAGCCACCGTGCTCACCGGCGGTGTCAATTTGGCGGTCAACTCCAGTTGTGTCACCGCTTCCGCGCTCTGCCTCTTCAGGCATGGCAATCTCAAGGCAGTGGATCTTGCTTCCGAGTATAATTTAGCTCTTCGTGTGTTGTGTGCCTTTTTCGTTTTTGATTTGAGTTTTTATGAATTTTTGATAAATGATGCAGAATAGGGTGACCAAGGAGGTCCCCGTTGATTCCCAGATGGATCAGACGGGAATCTGTAGATATCTTCGTCAAAGGTGAGCTGCATGTGTAGCGACCCGACCTCAGATGGTCAAGTCTCTGTGCTTCAGTGTCATCCCTGGATCGGTAATGCTGACACACACAGTACTCGAAGGATTTATAACAGAGTAGCAATCACACACTATTACATCGAATGTCTCCAAAGAGAACTTATAACAATAATATGGCTTAAGGCCATCTAATGCGATAACAGCGGAAGGCTTGGAAGATAAGGTGAGTCCATCAACTCCAACGGCATAGCTGAGCTACACGGCAACGACCTAACGAACCTTACTCCTCGTCTGAAAAGTCTGCAACATAATACGTTGCAGCCCGAAAACGGGTCAGCACATGGAATATGCTGGCAATATAACACAGTAGAGTAGAAACAGAATAATGCTATCACTACATGCATATATGGCTGGTGGAAAGCTGTATGGTTGTAGTTTTGCGAAAAGCCAATTTTTCCCTACAACAACAGAATAGATTTTAATTTACTATCATGGTGGTTGAAACATCATTGAGAAGGTATCCCCAACTCAATCCCAATTAAAGTGATTAACAACCCAACAGTATTAATTAAGCATGGTGAGATACATGTGATAACCCAAGTACTAGATACTCAAGAATTGTCCATAACCGGGGACACGGCTAACCATGATTAGATTGTACACTCTGCAGAGGTTTGCGCACTTTTCCCCACAAGACTCGATCGCCTCCGTTGGATTTCTCGCATGACATGGTGTTTGAGAAACGGATGACCGAGACACAGTCTTTCAGAAACGTTAACTCTCTACTCCGGGTAGACCATACCAAACCTACAAAACCCACTACCTGCTGATCTACCTCTTCAAGATCTTCACGTAACTTACTCAACTATGCTAGAGCCCATAATTGCTTGTGGCTAGACACGGAAGTTTCTAGCATGAATCATCTCAGTTCCCTTTGAGCCTGGGTGGCGGTCCATAGGAAGATCACACGGGTACCCCAATATTTCCAAAAACACAGACAACACTGGGTTCCCCAGGTGCCTCAATCCACCCAATTGTTTGATTAAGTTGCCACCTTAAGTTGAACCATTAATTAACAATCTCACATCTGACATGAATTTCACTCAAACCCAAACCACATCTACGAGCATAGCATAGCAATATAAGCAATACGTAGAAGTAACTCCCAAGGGTTTGAATATAACAGGGCAATAGGTTCTACCTCAGCAACTACTTCGCAACCCACAAGTTAATGACATCCTAATCATGCAATGTTTGAGGATTGGAACTAATGCATAAAAACTGGGTAATAATGGGATATGATCAAAGTGTTACTTGCCTTGCTAACGATCCGCGAATCCTAGAGACTCGTAGTAACACGCTTCGCACTCTGGGAATTCTATCACAAGCAAACAATAACATACATAAGTAACAAGCAACGATGCACAAGCAAAACTCAAATAAGAGAGGTTGACCAGAAAGTTCAAATTAAGAACTCCGGTTCGCAAAAAGAATCAAAACAAACGGAGCAACGAAAGTCAAACGGCGAAAGAAAGAAGCTTCGTTTACTAATCTGAAACTAGGTCAAATTTTACATTAGCAAAACTTGTTTGAGTTGGTTAAACAGAAAGAGGGTTTCGAGATGAAACTCCAGGCGCTTGAATCGCCTAATTCCGTTAAACGAGCGAAAAGATAAACAGAAACTAAGATCGGATCAGAAATCACGATCAGAAAAATCGCGGAATAAATCCGATAAAACAAAACTCACGAACAGACTAACGAACGAGCGTTCGTTAGCTGTAACTAACGGGCGAAAACCGTTCGTTAAAACGAACGTACGGACAAACGTCCGCTAACTGGAAGAACCGAGAAAAACCGGCGAATCCAAAAAAACGGATCTAGGGTTTCAAAAAAACCGAATGGTTTTTATAAAAAAACCGACGGCGGGGCTTGGCGGCAACCTCCGGCGAGGCGAGGCAGCGGCTCGCGAGGGCGGCGGCGCTCGGCGGCTGCGGCGGCTAGCGCGGCCCGGGCGGCGGGGCTAGGCGGCGGTGGTGGTGGCGTTGGGGCGGGGTGGCGACGTATATAATGGGGCGGGGGCGGAGACTTGGAGGAGGGGGCAAGGCGCGGCGGAGGCGGAGTCCAACTCGGACTTCGGTCCGAGTGGCGGCGGCGGCAGCAGCGCGCGCGCGCGTAGGAGGCGGCTACGGCGGTGGCCTGGCGCGGCTGGGCCTTAGGCCCAGTCGGTGCGGAACCTCTTTTTTTTAAAAGAAAACTTCGCTGGCCGAAATAAAATCCTAGAAAAAAAAACCTAAAATGCCAAAACAATTTTCCCCGTCTAAATAAAATATTTAGAACAAGATGAACATTTTCTTGGCCCTAAAATGCAATTTTGAAAAACATGCAATTTTTCTAATGCAAATAAAATCCGAACAAAATCAAATAAAAAATCAATTTAATTATTTTAATATTTTTCCTCCAATATTTGATTTATTTTGAAGAAGTCATATTATCTCCTCTCTTTAATTTTTAATGTGAAATATTTTTCGGAGAGAAATAATTAAAATCAAATCCTCTTTTCATTATTTGATAAAAGAATCAAATATGAAGACCGGGAAATCCCCAACTCTCTCCGAGGGTCCTTGAGCTGCTTAGGATTTCGAGGATTATGGAACGGAAAAGCAATAAAACATGATATGCATGGATGATCTATGTATAACATTCCAAATTGAAAATTTGGGATGTTACAAACCTACCCCCTTAAGATGAATCTCGCCCTCGAGATTCGGGTTGGCTAGAAAATAGGTATGGGTGGTCCTTGCGGAGATCATCCTCTCGTTCCCAGGTAGCTTCATCCTCGGTATGGTGGCTCCACTGAACTTTACAAAACTTGATAACCTTACTGCGGGTGACTCTGCTGGCAAACTCAAGAATCTTAACTGGCTTCTCCTCGTAAGTCAAATCACTGTCCAACTGAGTCGCCTCCAAGGGTATTGTATCTCTTAATGGTATTTCCGCCATCTCAGCATGACACTTCTTCAGCTGTGAAACGTGGAACACATCGTGGACTCCTGACAATCCCTCAGGTAACTCCAACTTGTAGGCGACTTCTCCCATCCGTTCCAAAATGCGATACGGTCCTACAAATCTCGGGGCTAACTTTCCTTTAACTCTAAAACGTTTCACTCCTCGCAAGGGCGATACTCGCAGATATGCTCTATCTCCAATTTCGTAGGTTATCTCCTTGCGTTTTGAGTCTGCATAACTCTTCTGCCTGGACTGAGCAATCTTCAGTCGGTCTCGGATCAGTTTTACCTTCTCCTCAAATTCTTTAATCAAGTCTGGTCCAAACAACTGTCAGTCTCCTACCTCATCCCACATCAACGGTGTTCTGCACCTGCGTCCATACAGGGCTTCAAATGGTGCCATCTTCAAACTGGCTTGGTAGCTATTGTTGTATGAGAACTCTGCATACGGCAAATTGTCATCCCAACTAGATCCATAATCTAGCGCAGAGGCTCTCAACATGTCCTCCAAAATTTGATTGACTCTCTCAGTCTGTCCATCTGTCTGCGGGTGAAACGCTATACTGAACTCCAATCTCGTTCCCAAAGTCTGGTGTAACTGATGCCAAAACTTTGAAGTAAACTGTGTTCATCGATCCGATACGATGGTCCTCAGAACTCCATGCAGACATACGATCCTGGACATATAGATCTTGGCCGACTTTGCACTTGTATAGGTGGTTTTCACTGGGATGAAGTGAGCTACTTTGGTCAAACGATCAGCTACTACCCATATGGAATCATATCCTACTTTAGTCCTGGGTAATCCGGTGATAGTCCATGCCAAGTTTATCCCACTTCCATTCGGGTATCGGCATAGGCTGTAACAGTCCTGCTGGCTTCTGATGTTCTGCCTTAACTCTCTGACACACATCACATACGGCTACATACTCGGCAATATCCTTCTTCATACCAGTCCACCTGAAACGTTCCTTCAAATCAAAATACATCTTGGTGTTTCCGGGGTGTATCGAGTATGGTGAGTCATGGGCCTCTTGAAGTATTAACTTCCTGATCTCCTGGTTGTTGGGCACATAAACTCGGTCCTCAAACCATAGGGTATCATGCTCGTCCTCACGAAAACCTTTGGCCTTTCCTTTGGCCATCTTCTCCTTTATCTCGGCAATCTCTTTATCATCTTTCTGAGCTTCCCGAATCTTGTCCAGCAATGTCGACTGAACCTCCATTGTGGCAATGAACCTTCTAGGTACAATCTCTAACCGAAGTTCCATGATGTCCTTTGCTAATTCCTTCGGCAGTCCTTTACTTTCACGGGTATTAGCATAACTCTTCCAACTCAATGCGTCTGCTACGACATTGGCCTTACCTGGATGATAGTGTAGCTTCATGTCATAATCCTTTATAAGCTCCAACCATCTCCTATGCCTAAGGTTCAGCTCCTTCTGGGTGAAGATGTACTTCAAACTCTTGTGATCCGTGTACACATCACAACGGTTTCCAATAAGGTAATGTCTCCAAGTCTTCAACGCATGCACTACGGCTCCTAGCTCCAAATCATGTGTGGCATAATTCAACTCATGAGGTTTTAGTTGTCGTGAGGCATACGAAACAACTCTTCCGTCCTACATAAGCACACATCCAAGTCCTAAGCGAGAGGTGTCGCAATACACTTGGAACTCCTTATGTATATCTGGCGGTACTAGCACTGGGGCTGTAGTCAAACGTTTCTTCAACTCCTGGAAACTTGCTTCACAATCTTCTGTCCATTTAAACTTGGTATCCTTCTTCAACAGTTCAGTCATTGGTTTTGCAATCTTGGAAAAATTCTCAATGAATCTCCGGTAGTATCATGCGAGTCCAAGAAAACCGCGGATCTCGCTAACTGAGGTGGGTGCCAACCATTTAGTGACTGACTGAACCTTGCTGTGGTCTACTGCTATACCTTCTCCTGATATAACATGTCCAAGGAATCCGACTTCCTTCAGCCAAAACTCGCATTTGCTAAACTTAGCATACAACTGGTGTTCCTTGAGCTTCTCGAGAACTAAACGCAAATGCTCTTTGTGCTCCTCCTCGTTCTTCGAGTATACCATGATATCATCAATAAACACCACAACAAACTTGTCCAAATACTCCATGAACACCTTGTTCATCATGCTCATGAAATAGGCAGGGGCATTAGTCAGTCCAAATGACATGACCGTGTACTCGTATAATCCATATCGCGTTGTGAACGCCGTCTTTGGTATGTCCTTCTCTCGTATCTTCAATTGATGATACCCCGATCTCAAATCGATCTTTGAAAACACTTTAGCTCCTTGCAACTGATCAAACAGATCGTTGATCATCGGCAGTGGGTACTTGTTCTTAATCGTCACTTCATTTAATGCTCGATAATCAACAACCATCCTAAAGGATTTATCCTTCTTCTCAACCAAAAGTACTGGGGCTCCCCAAGGTGATGAACTTCTTCGGATATATCCTTTCTCCAATAACTCCTTGATCTGTTTCTTAATTTCTTCCAGATCATTTGTGGGCATCCGATAGGGTCTCTTGGATATTGGTCCTGTTCCTGGTAACAGCTCTATCAAAAACTCAATATCTCTGTCCGGTGGCATGCCTGGTAACTCCTCTAGGAAAACATACGGGTAATCCTTCACTACAGGCATTTCCTCCTGAACAACTCCTGTAAGGGCATTCACTTGACTCCTCCTAGGCACATGCCTAGATACATACTTAATCCTTTTTCCTTCCGGTGTGGTGAGATAAATCGACTTACTAGCACAGTCAGTGCTTCCTCCAAACTTTGACATCCAGTCCATACCCAATATTACATCCAATCCTTGTGACTCCAAGATAATTAGGTCGGACGGAAAAACATGTGTACCAATGGTTAAGGGTATCTGGTCACACCATCGGCTAGCCATATACTCTGCTCCGGGTGAACTCACTAAAAGAGGGGTCCTAAGGGTTTGGGTTGGTAGTTTAAACTTATCCACGAATCCCCTTGATATGTATGAATGCGATGCACCAGTATCGAAAAGAACAAGAGCGGTAAATGACTTAACCAAAAACTTACCTATTACCGCGTCCGGCTGCTCTTCAACCTCCTCCACGTTAACGTGGTTCACTTGTCCTTTGTTGAATGGATTGGGATTCTTCCTATTGCTTCCATTTCCATTTCCATTCCTTCCTTCGGGGTAATCATTGGCATAGTGCCCTGTCTTCCCGCACTTAAAACAGGTAACCTGACTTAAGTCTCTTTTGGCGGGAGTGGACGGGTTGGAGCGGTTCTGATTGTTGTTAGCTCCGTTCCCATTCCCATTCTTAGCACCACTGTGGTTATGTGATCCTCCTCCAGTGTGGTTGTGACCTCCATGGTTGTGAACAAGTCCTCCCGTGTTCGGGGTTAGGCGAGGCTTCTACTGAGCTCCTGAGTTATACTTATCTTGTCCATACTTTCTCTTGCGGCTCTCAATCTGCTGTTGTTTCCCTTCAATCATAAGAGCCTTATCTACCAACTCCTGGTAGTTGTTGAAGGTTGCTACCATCAACTGCATGCTCATCTCATCATTCAGCCCTTCCATAAACTTCTCCTACTTCGCGGCATCTGTGGCCACATCATCAGGGGCATAGCGAGATAACTTGCTAAACTCATCCACGTACTGAGCCATAGTACGGTTCCCTTGGCGTAGGTTGCGGAACTCTCGCTTCTTCATCTGCATAGCTCTAGTGGAGACATGGGCTATGCGGAAAGCTTGCTGAAACTGGTCCCAAGTGACATTGGCTATAGGAAAAGTGGTCGTGTAATTCTCCCACCATGAGGCTGCTGGTCCATCCAATTGATGTGCGGCAAAGCGCACCTTCTCAGCATCTGTGCAACCTGCGGTGTTCAACTCCCTTCCAATTCGGCGTAGCCAATCATCAGCAACTATAGGCTCGGTGCTACTAGAAAACACCGGCGGCTGTAACCTTAGAAAACGGGGTAGGTTGTCCACTGGCGGTGGGTTGTTGTTGTTGTTGTTGCCCTGGTTCTGAACTAGCAATTGCATCAAGGAATTCTGCTACTGGATCAACTGGGAGAGCTCCGGCGGGAAGGCAAAACCGGGGTCACATCTCGGAAGCATCTGAGGGGTTTAGATGGGAGAGATTTAGAATAGAAGAGGTCTAATGAGAAAACACTACCCATATGCACATGAGACAAACACAATCATTTCACTCAATCAATCAAGCAAGGGCATACAAACGGTCTAGAACTATCGCAAAAGTGCTCACTACTACTATATACATGGGGGAAATACTACTAATATATGGTAGTCATCTAGAAATTTTGATCGGTGGAAGACTCCATGATGTCTGTTCCAGCTTCGTCTTCAAAATCATCATCACTAGGGTTGGAGTCGGTGTCGTCGATGATGATGTAGTACTCGGGGTGTATTTCCTTGGGTTCTTCTTCTTCTATTGGTGCTGGTCCTCCCATGAATACTCCGATCTTCTTGACTAAATCGTCATTCTTCTCCAGTATTGTCTTGATTTCCTCCTCATATCCATCACGGGTAAACTTGAGTTCTTCCTCCAGCTCGATGATCCTAGTCTTCACCTTCTTCAAGTCCATCATGTCCGCACACATCTTGTTCTCCTGACGTCGAATGTGCTGGTTTAACTCCTGGATGAAAGTTGCAATGGATCTATCCTTCCTGGTGTTGATTACTTACCATTGCTCGTCTCGGCGCCCACATATTTGGTAAATAGTGTCCTTAAGCTCCCTATTGTAAACTTCTCCAATGCGTCCCATGGTGATGTGAGCTTCCATACTCTTTCCTAAACTCCAGGTTGGTGCGTCGAAGGAAAATTCTATGGGTTTAGAAGTTGGTGAGAACGTCCTTCCTAGAACTTGTACTTGAATCATCCAGCGCTCCTCTTTAGGTAAAGTGGCGTTGTACGTCCCGGTGAAGCTTGGTATTCTAATGTTCAAGTACCTAGTGACTTCCTTCAAGTGGCGTCCAAAAGGTGTGTCTTCATCCGGTTGTGCAAACTTGTTTTTCATCTCCGTCATCCTAAAGAGTAGAAAGTGGAGAGGAGTCAGAAATGAGAAGAGAAGTGTGACCTAGGGTTTATCTTAGGGGTCGTGTCCTACACTCAGTGTGTGCTCTGATACCATCTTGTAGCGACCCGACCTCACATGGTCAAGTCTCTGTGCTTCAGCGTCATCCCTGGATCGGTAATGCTGACACACACAGTACTCGAAGGATTTATAACAGAGTAGCAATCACACACTATTACATCGAATGTCTCCAAAGAGAACTTATTACACTAATATGGCTTAAGGCCATCTAATGCGATAACAGTGGAAGGCTTGGAAGATAAGGTGAGTCCATCAACTCCAACGGCATAGCTGAGCTGCACGACAACGACCTAACAAACCTTACTCCTCGTCTGAAAAGTCTGCAACATAATACGTTGCAGCTCGAAAACGGGTCAGCACATGGAATATGCTGGCAATATAACACAGTAGAGCAGAAACAGGATAATGCTATCACTACATGCATATATGGCTGGTGGACAGCTGTATGGTTGTAGTTTTGCGAAAAGCCAATTTTTCCCTACAACAACAGAATAGATTTTAATTTACTATCATGGTGGTTGAAACATCATTGAGAAGGTATCCCCAACTCAATCCCAATTAAAGTGATTAACAACCCAACAGTATTAATTAAGCATGGTGAGATACATGTGATAACCCAAGTACTAGATACTCAAGAATTGTCCATAACCGGGGACACGGCTAACCATGATTAGATTGTACACTCTGCAGAGGTTTGCGCATTTTTCCCCACAAGACTCGATCACCTCCGTTGGATTTCTCGCACGACATGGTGTTTGAGAAACAGATGACCGAGACACAGTCTTTCAGAAACGTTAACTCTCTACTCCGGGTAGACCATACCAAACCTACAAAACCCACTACCTGCTGATCTACCTCTTCAAGAGCTTCACGTAACTTACTCAACTATGCAAGAGCCCATAATAGCTTGTGGCTGCACACGGAAGTTTCTAGCATGAATCATCTCAGTTCCCTTTGAGCCTGGGTGGCGGTCCATAGGAAGATCACACGGGTACCCCCGGGATTTCCAAAAAAACAGACAACACTGGGTTCCCCAGGTGCCTCAATCCACCTAGTTGTTTGATTAAGTTGCCACCTTAAGTTGAACCATTAATTAACAATCTCACATCTGACATGAATTTCACTCAAACCCAAACCACATCTACGAGCATAGCATAGCAATATAAGCAATACGTAGAAGTAACTCCCAAGGGTTTGAATATAACAGGGCAATAGGTTCTACCTCAGCAACTACTTCCCAACCCACAAGTTAATGACATCCTAATCATGCAATGTTTGAGGATTGGAACTAATGCATAAAAACTGGGTAATAATGGGATATGATCAAAGTGTTACTTGCCTTGCTGACGATCCGCGAATCCTAGAGACTCGTAGTAACACGCTTCGCACTCCGGGAATTCTATCGCAAGCAAACAATAACATACAAAAGTAACAAGCAACGATGCACAATCAAAACTCAAATAAGAGAGGTTGACCAGAAAGTTCAAATTAAGAACTCCGGTTCGCAAAAAGAATCAAAACAAACGGAGCAACGAAACTCAAATGGCAAAAGAAAGAAGCTTCGTTTACTAATCTGAAACTAGGTCAAATTTTACAGTAGCAAAACTTGTTTGAGTTGGTTAAACGGAAAGAGGGTTTCGAGATGAAACTCCAGGCGCTTGAATCGCCTGATTCTGTTAAACGAGCGAAAAGATAAACAGTAACTAAGATCGGATCAGAAATCACGATCAGAAAAATCGCGGAATAAATCCGATAAAAGAAAACTCACGAACAGACTAATGAACGAGCGTTCGTTAGCTGTAACTAACGGGCGAAAACCGTTCGTTAAAACGAACGTACGGACGAACGTCCGCTAACTAGAAGAACCGAAAAAACCGGGGAATCCAAAAAAACGGATCTCGGGTTTCTAAAAAAACGAACGGTTTTTATAAAAAAACCGGCGGCGGGGCTTGGCGGCTACCTCCAGTGAGAGAGCTCCGGCGAGGCGGGGCAGCGGCTCGCGAAGGCGGCGGTGCTCGGCGGCGGCGGCGCGGGGCTACGGCGGCGGCGGCGGCTAGCGCGGCGCGGGTGGCGGGGCTAGGCGGCGGCGGTGGTGGTGTTGGGGCAGGGTGGCGACGTATATAAAGGGGCGGGGGCGGCGACTTGGAGGAGGGGGCAAGGCGCGGCGGAGGCGGAGTCCAACTCGGAGTCCGGTCCGAGTGGCGGCGGCGGCAGCGCGCGCGCGCAGGAGGCACCGGCGGCGGCCTGGCGCGGCTGGGCCTTAGGCCCAGTCCGCGCGGAACCTCTTTTTTTTTAAACTTCGCCGACCGAAATAAAATCCTAGAAAAAAATAAATAAAAACCTAAAAATGCCAAAACAATTTTTCACCGTCTAAATAAAATATTTAGAACAAGATGAACATTTTCTTGGCCCTAAAATGCAATTTTGAAAAACATGCAATTTTTCTAATGCAAATAAAATCCGAATAAAATCAAATAAAAAATCAATTTAATGATTTTAATATTTTTCCTCCAATATTTCATTTATTTTGAAGAATCTTTAATTTTTAATGTGAAATATTTTTCGGAGAGAAATAATTAAAATCAAATCCTCTTTTCATTATTTGATAAAAGAATCAAATATGAAGACCAGGAATTCCCCAACTCTCTCCGAGGGTCCTTGAGCTGCTTAGGATTTCGAGGATTACGGAACGGAAAAGCAATAAAACATGATGTGCATGGATGATCTATGTATAACATTCCAAATTGAAAATTTGGGATGTTACAGCATGACATGCTTTACGGGTGTAGGTTTGATGGCATCTTGGCCCCTCACTACTGACAGTACTTCTTTGCTTCCAATGTTGTAGTGGATCCTTATAGTATATTAATGATATGCATATTTTTCTGTTTGCTTTGTGATCTTCACATTTGAAACTGTATTAATATGTTGGAGCCCTGCTTTTTGCGTTGCAAGCAGAGGGGATTATGGTGTTCCTGCACATTGTGACGATTCTTTGCTTCAAATGGCTGGTGCGATCCATCTTTCGTGTACCACGTTGTTACCTAAATTGCTGAATATATCTGGTGCATTTATCTCTCTCTCTTGTTTAACATTTTTATTTTGTCTTCCACTGTATTAAATTGCCTGAGACAGTCATGATTAAAACAAGCAGTATAGGAATTGACGTAGCTGCATAACTGGGATTTGTGATTTTCTTTTCCAACTTCCAAATTCCAAATGTACTTGCACTCTGAAATTCCCGAGCAGAGTTGATGTGTGTCCATCTTTTCTCTCCGATTAACTTCACAGGTACATGTGGACATGCCCTACTGAGCTGATTGATGATTCTAATTCACATGAATGATCGAAGTAGAAAGGGAACAACAAGTCAAAAGAATGTGGTTTTCTCTCATGTTTGTTCATGCATGGCATGCTTCTCGTGATCTCTAATGGTGGTGTTGTTATTTCTAACTTCATAATATTTCGTCTGCAAGGACCATGATATATTTCACATTCATATAGGCAGTCGACTTACATCCGATGAATGATATCGACTATTTGTTATATAGTTAATGGATAATTTATTTGTTTAGTTGGGATTACACAACCAAGATTTCACTTTAGATTATAGGCTAGCACACAATTGTCCTATTATGACTAACCCATGTTTTGAATGGAGACATCTTCTTACTGTTCCCATATCCTTCAGAGTTTTTTCCTTGTGGGAGATACAAATATGTTTCGGGAAAGGGGACAACACACATCTTTTCAATTTTGGGCAAGTACTATTCTGCTAAAATTATTAGACGTGTTAGCCTGCATGTGTTTTTGAATGAATTTGTAGAAGTTTTTGCGCTCAACAATATTTTCCCCGTTGTAGTATTTTAGCTGCCTTTATTGGCATGCACATTCTTAACCAATTAGTATGCACATTCCTATTTTGCTGTCATAGTTACTATAGGTGCAATTGGCACAAAAGAGATGTAATAAGGCTGAAGAATTCAATTATAATTGCTATGAACTTGTTCAATACCTAGCATTGTTCGAATATTTTGTTATACACTCTTTTTGAGAATAAAATATTTTCTCCTTTTGCGTAATGTAATATTTGAATAGTTCGTTTCGAAGGGAGCTAGAAGGGTGCATAGTATATGCTAGAGTGAGATAAAGCATGAGAAATGATACATCTCCAACGTATCTATAATTTTTTATTGTTCCATGCTATTATATTATCCATCTAGGATGTTTTATATGCATTTATATGCTATTTTATATGATTTTTGGGACTAACCTATTAACCTAGAGCCACTGCCGGTTTCTGTTTTTTCCTTGTTTTTGAGTATCGCAGAAAAGGAATATCAAATGGAGTCCAATTGACCTGAAAATTTACGGAGATCATTTTTGGACCAGAAGAAGCCCACGGCGCATTAGAGATGGACCAGAAGAGACCCGAGGCCACTGATAACCCACAAGTATAGGGGATCGCAACAGTTTTCGAGGGTAGAGTATTCAACCCAAATTTATTGATTCGTCACAAGGGGACCCAAAGAATATTCTCAAGTATTAGCAGCTGAGTTGTCAATTCAACCACACCTAGAAACTTAGTATTTGCAGCAAAGTGTTTAGTAGCAAAGTAATATGATAGTAGTGGTAGCGGTAGCAAAAGTAATGTTTTTGGTATTTTGTAGTGATGATAGCAATACCAACGGAAAAGTAAATAAGCGAAGAACAGTATATGGAAAGCTCGTAGGCAATGGATCAGTGATGGAGAATTATGTCGGATGCGGTTCATCATGTAACAGTCATAACCTAGGGTGACACAGAACTAGCTCCAATTCATCAATGTAATGTAGGCATGTATTCCAAATATAGTCATACGTGCTTATGGAAAAGAACTTGCATGACATCTTTTGTCCAACCCTCCCGTGGCAGCAGGGTCCTAGCAGAAACTATGGGATATCAAGGCCTCCTTTTAATAGAGTACCGGACCAAAGCATTAACACATAGTGAATACATGAACTCCTCAAACTACGGTCATCACCGGTAAGTATCCCGATTATTGTCACTTCGGGCTTAACGGATCATAACACATAATAGGTGACTATAGACTTGCAAGATAGGATCAAGAACTCTCATATATTGATGAAAACATAATAGGTTCAGATCTGAAATCATGGCACTCGGGCCCTAGTGACAAGCATTAAGCATAACAAAGTCATAGCAACATCAATCTCAGAACATAGTGGATACTAGGGATCAAACCCTAACAAAACTAACTCGATTACATGATAGATCTCATCCAACCCATCACCGTCCAGCAAGCCTACGATGGAATTACTCACGCACGGTGGTGAGCATCATGAAATTGGTGATGGAGGATGGTTGATGATGATGATGATGATGGCGACGGATTCCCCTCTCTAGAGCCCTGAACGGACTACAGATCAGCCCTCCCGAGAGGTTTTAGGGCTTGGCGGCGGCTCCGTATCGTAAAACGCGATGATTTCTTCTCTCTGGTTTTTTTATCCCCAAAACCAAATATATAGAGTTGGAGTTGAGGTCGTAGGAGCTCCAGGGGGCCCACGAGGTAGGGGGCGCGCCCCCACCCTCGTGGACAGGTGGTGGGCCCCCTGGTCTTCATCTTTTGCAAGGATTTTTTATTATTTCCGAAAAGATGTTCCATGAAGTTTCAGGTCATTCCGAGAACTTTTGTTTCTGCACATAAATAACACCATGGTAATTCTGCTGAAAACAGCGTCAGTCCGGGTTAGTTCCATTCAAATCATGCAAGTTAGAGTCCAAAACAAGGGCAAAAGTGTTTGGAAAAGTAGATACGACGAAGACGTATCAACTCCCCCAAGCTTAAACCTTTGCTTGTCCTCAAGCAATTGAGTTGATAAACTGAAAGTGATAAAGAAAAACTTTTACAAACTCTATTTGCTCTTGTTGTTGTAAATATGTAAAGCCAGCATTCAAGTTTTCAGCAAAGATTATGAACTAACCATATTCACAATAACACATAGGTCTCAAGTTTACTCATATCAATGGCATAATCAACTTGCGAGCAATACTAATAAATCTCGGATGACAACACTTTCTCAAAACAATCATAATACGATATAACAAGAAGGTATCTCGCTAGCCCTTTCTGAGACCGCAAAACATAAATGCAGAGCATCTTTAAAGATCAAGGACTGACTAGACATTGTAATTCATGGTAAAAGAGATCCAGTCAAGTCATACTCAATGTAAACTAATAGTAATGAATGCAAATGACAGCGGTGCTCTCCAACTGGTGCTTTTTAATAAGAGGATGATGACTCAACATGAAAGTAAATAGATAGGCCCTTCGTAGAGGGAAGCAGGGATTTCTAGAGGTGCCAGAGCTCGGTTTTGAAATAGAGGTGAATAATATTTTGAGCGGTATACTTTCATTGTCAACATAACAACCAAGAGATGGCAATATCTTCCATGCTACACACATTATAGGCGGTTCTCAAACAGAATGGTAAAGTTTATACTCCCCCTCCACCAACAAGCATCAATCCATGGCTTGCTCGAAACAACGAGTGCCTCCAACTAACAAGAGTCCCAGGGGAGTTTTGTTTGCAATTATTTTGATTTGATTTGCATAAAGCATGGGACTGGGCATCCCGATGACCAGCCATTTTTCTCGTGAGTGAGGAGCGGAGTCCACTCCTCTTGAGAATAACCCACCTAACATGGAAGATACGGACAACCCTAGTTGATACATGAGCTATTCGAGCATACAAAACAGGATATTTATTTGAAGGTTTAGAGTTTGGCACATACAAATTTACTTGGAACGGCAGGTAGATACCGTATATAGGTAGGTATGGTGGACTCATATGGAATAACTTTGGGGTTTACGGAGTTGGATGCACAAGCAGTATTCCTGCTTAGTACAGGTGAAGGCTAGCAAAAGACTGGGAAGCGACCAGCTAGAGAGCGACAACAGTCATGAACATGCATTAAAATTAATCAACACCGAATGCAAGCATGAGTAGGATATAATCCACCATGAACATAAATATCGTGAAGGCTATGTTGATTTTATTTCAACTACATGCGTGAACATGCGCCAAGTCAAGTCACTTAAATCATTCAGAGGAGGATACCACCCTATCATACCACATCACAACCATTTTAATAGCATGTCGGCACGCAAGGTAAACCATTATAAGCTCCTAGCTAATCAAGCATGGCACAAGAAACTATGATCTCTAGTTGTCATAGCAAACATGTTTACTCATAATAGGCTGAATCAGGAACGATGAACTAATCATATTTACAAAAACAAGAGAGGTCGAGTTCATACCAGCTTTTCTCATCTCAGTCAGTCCATCATATATCGTCATAATTGCTTTTCACTTGCACGACCGAACGATGTGGATAATAATAATAGTGCACGTGCATTGGACTAAGCTGGAAACTGCAAGCATTCAATAAACAGGAGAAGACAAGGCAATATGGGCTCTTTTGTCAGATCAACAATAATGCATATAAGAGCTACTTCAACAATTTAATTATGGTCTTCTCCTATCGACCCCAAAGAAAAGAAAAGAAATAAAACTATTTACACGGGAAAGCTCCCAACAAGCAAAAGAAGAACAGGAAATATTTTTGGGTTTTCTTTTTAATTACTACTACAAGCATGGAAAGTAAACTAATTAAAAGCTACAACTAATTTTTTTTGGTTTTTCTTAAGGTTTATTAAACACATAAGAAGAAAGCATAAAAAGGGAAATAAACTAGCATGGATGATAAAATGAAAAAGTATGAGCACCGAGACCTAGCAATGAGTGTGTGAACATGAATATAATGTCGGTGAGAAATACATACTCCCCCAAGCTTAGGCTTTTGGCCTAAGTTGGTGTATGGCCATGGTTGGCCTGGCTGATATCCATAGTAATAGTTGGGGTCGTACTGGGATGCAGCGGCTATCGCCTCCTGAGCTTCAGCGTGGCGACGAGCGGCCTCCGCCCTCCTCTCGTACTCATCTGCCTCCTCTCTAGTAATAACATATCTTCCTTTTGCCTGATAATCAAAGAAGGCAGGAGCAGGGAGAGTAATACGGACAACACGACGTTTGTCAAAGATTAAACGATACTGGAGAGGTGATTCATTCCTCTCGACAAACTGGTGGTGAACCATAGCATTAAAGTCTAGGTAAGCAGGAGGTAATTCAATATCATCATTACGTATAGTTACACCAAGAAAATTAGCTAAGCGGGTTGCATAAATTCCACCAAAGAAATCTCCATTACATCTATTCACATGCAACCTACGTGCAACAATGGCTCCCAAATTATAAGATTTATCTCCCAGCACAGCACTCCTAAGAATATTGAGGTCAGGGACACACATGTGACATGCTTCATCTTTACCGTTAATGCATCTACCTATGAAGAGAGCAAAATAATGTATAGCAGGAAAATGAATGCTCCCTATGGTAGCTTGTGTTATATCTCTAGATTCCCCCACAGTTATACTAGCAAGAAAATCTCTAAATTCAGATTTGCGGGGTTCCCTGACACTACCCCACTGTGGAAGTTTGCAAGCAGTGGTAAAATCCTCTAAGTCCATAGTGTAAGAATTTTCATAAAGATCAAACAGGACAGTTGGAGAATTACGTGAAGATGAAAATTCAAACCTCCTCACAAAAGAACTAGTGAGATAGTGATACTGGCTGCACTTCTCTTCCTCGAAGCTCACAAGATCAGTGTTACGCAAATATGTGTTAAATTCTTCCTTAATTCGCGCTCGATTCATAAAGTTTTCCGAAGGCCATTCACAATGACGCACTAGAGCGTTTCTTGGTGGCTCATCATCAGCATCACGCATTGCAAGCCTGGGCTCTTGTTTCCTTGAAGAGCCACCTTGTACATTTTCCTAAGCATATTTCTTCCTCTGAAATATTTCTGAAATTTTTAGTAACTTCAAAATAAAAGTGAACCAAACTCAATAATATTGATAGCAACTACTCCTACAAGTGCCTAGAGCCTATATCATGCATCAAAACTACTTTTGACCATATAAATTTGACATGCAAGCTCAATAATAGGGTCACCTAAGCAGCAAAAATTTGCAATGAATAAAGCACTAGAACAAAAACTAATTGGACCAATGGAGGAGTCACATACCAAGGAACAATCTCCCCAAGCAGTTTTGTGAGAGGTGCTTTGAGCAAGGAGATCGAAAATGGCAGCAAAATGATCTTGGACTCGGATTTGAGCTAGATATTCGTGTTTGTGGGAGGAAGAAGGAGTGTGTGGGTGAAAGGATCAGTGGAGGAGGGCCACCGTGGGCCCACAAGGCAAGGGGAGCGCCCAGGGGGGTAGGGCGCGCCCCTGACCCTCAACGGGGATATGTACATCACCAATAATAAGAATATCATATTTCTTCTTGACAGTAGGAAGAGGAAATTCAAAACCTCCAAATATAATCGATGGAATTTTTCCAATAGAGTTGATACTATGAACTTGAGGTTGTTTCCTCGGAAAGTGTACCGTATGCTCATTACCATTAACATGAAAAGTGACATTGCCTTTAGTGTAATCAATAACAGCCCCTGCAGTATTCAAAAAGGGTCTTCCAAGAATAATAGACATACTATCGTCCTCGGGAATATCAAGAATAACAAAGTCCGTTAAAATAGTAATGTTTGCAACTACAACAGGCACATCCTCACAAATACCGACAAGTATAGCAGTTGATTTATCAGCTATTTGCAAAGATATTTCAGTAGGTGTCAACTTATTCAAATCAAGTCTACGAAATAAAGAGAGAGGCATAACACTAACACCGACTCCAAGATCACATAAAGCAGTTTTAACATAGTTTCTTTTAATGGAGCATGGTATAGTGGGTACTCCTGAATCTCCAAGTTTCTTTGGTATTCCACCCTTAAAAGTATAATTAGCAAGCATGGTGGAAATTTCATCTTCCGGTATCTTTCTTTTATTTGTAACAATATCTTTCATATACTTAGCATAAGGATTCATTTTGAGCATATCAGTTAATTGGATACGCAAAAAGATAGGTCTAATCATTTCAGCAAAGCGCTCAAAATCCTCATCATCCTTTTTCTTGGATGGTTTGGGAGGAAAAGGCATGGGTTTCTGAACCCAAGGCTCTCTTTCCTTACCATGGTTCCTAGCAACAAAGTCTTTATTATCATCACATTGATTCTTTGATTGTGGGTTATCAAGATCAAGAGCAGGTTCAATTTCTATATCATTATCATTACTAGGTTGAGCATCATCATGAACATTATCATTAACATTATCACTAGTTTCAGGTTCATTACCAGATTGTGTTTCAGCATCAGAAATAGAAATATCATTTGGATTCTCAGGTGTTTCAGCAATAGGTTCACTAGAAGCATGCAAAGTCCTATCATTTTTCTTTTTCTTCCTTTTAGAAGGACTAGGTGCATCTATATTATTTCTCTGAGAATCTTGCTCAATTCTCTTAGGGTGGCCTTCAGAATACAAAGGTTCCTGAGTCATTCTACCGGTTCTAGTAGCCACTCTAACAGCATAATCATTATTCTTACTATTCAATTCATTGAGCAAATCATTTTGAGCTTTAAGTACTTGTTCTACTTGAGTAGTAACCATAGAAGCATGTTTACTAATAAGTTTAAGTTCACCTTTGACATTAGCCATATAATCACCCAAGTGTTCAAGCATATTGGAGTTGTATTTCAATTGTCTACCAAAATAAGCATTAAAATCTTCTTGCTTAGCCATAAATTTATCAAACTCATCTAAGCATGGGCTAGCAAACTTAGTGAATGGGATTTTAGCTTTATCATATCTATAGAGAGAATTTACCTTTACTACCTGTGTCGGGTTATCAAGACCATGAGTTTCTTCAATAGGTAATGGATTAAGATCATATGTTTCTTCAATAGGCGGTAAATTAAGACCGTGTATTTCTTCAATAGGAGCTAATTCTTAACATCTTCATCTTTAATACCCTTTTCTTTCATAGATTTCTTTGCCTCTTGCATATCTTCAGGACTGAGAAATAGAACACCTCTCTTCTTCGGAGTTGGTTTAGGAATAGGCTCAGGAACTGGCTCAGGAAGTGTCCAATTATTTTCATTTGTCAACACATTATTCAATAGAATTTCAGCTTCATTCGGTGTTCTTTCCCTGAAAACAGAACCAGCACAACTATCCAGGTAATCTCTGGAAGCATCGTTAGTCCATTATAAAAGATATCAAGTATTTCATTTTTCTTGAGAGGATGATCAGGCAAAGCATTAAGTAATTGGAGAAGCCTCCCCCAAGATTGTGGGAGACTCTCTTCTTCAATTTGCACAAAATTATATATATCCCTTAAGGCAGCTTGTTTCTTATGAGCAGGGAAATATTTAGCAGAGAAGTAATAAATCATATCCTGGGGACTACGCACACAACCAGGATCAAGAGAATTAAAACATATCTTAGCATCACCCTTTAATGAGAACGGAAATATTTTAAGGATATAAAAGTAACGAGTTCTCTCATCATTAGTGAACAGGGTGGCTATATCATTTAATTTAGTAAGATGTGCCACAATAGTTTCAGATTCATAGCCATGAAAAGGATCAGATTCAACCAAAGTAATTATATCAGTATCAACAGAGAATTCATACTCCTTATCAGTAACAAAGATAGGTGAAGTAGCAAAAGCAGGGTCAGGTTTCATCCTAGCATTAAGAGATTGCTGCTTCCATTTGGCTAATAACCTCTTGAGTTCATATCTATCTTTGCAAGCTAAAATAGCTAAAGCAGCTTCTTTTTCAAAAACATAACCCTCAGGAATAACAGGTGAGTCTTCATCATCACTTTCATCAATATTATCAGATTCAATATTTTCATTCTCTCTAACCCTAGCAAGTTGTTCATCAAGAAATTCACCAAGTGGCACAGTAGTATTATGACGTCCGGATAATTAGGCTACAGTAATCTCACGATAATGATGCCACGTCACCATGGTTACTATTTTTAATCTTGCGGTGTATCACGTCCCTTTCGAATTCTAACTTAAAATAAAGTTAAACGATAAAAGTTTTCTAAAGTCAAATCTAAAATGTTCAAAGTGTAGCAAATAAATCATATATGATCAGGGTGGTGAACCCAAAATTTTATAAAATGCTTAGATGCACTAAATGATAGAAACAATAGCTAAATTATTTATTTAATCGTCACTTAAATGATTAAATTATTGAAAACTACTTTTAATAAATAAAAGGATAATTGTGGCAGTAATATAATTACTACCACTAATTTAGGTGCTAGAATTATATTTCATAAAACAAAAATAGTATGAATTAAAACCGTAAAAGAAAAATGTTATAAACAGTTAAACAAAAAAAAATAGAAGATCCCCCCCCCCGCTGGACCATGGCCCAGCAGGCCATAGGGCCACCAGGCCGGCCCACCCCACTCCCCTTAACCCCCCGTCGACCGAACCCTAACCACCCCCGTCCCCCCACTCGCTCGATCCCCACGCCGCCCGCTCCTCCTCGATCTGAATCGGGATCGCCCCGATCCCGCCCCGCCCGCGACCTCGACGACGGCGCCCGTCGCCGGCGCCGCCCTGCTGCCGCCCTCCTCATCTCCGCCTCGCCATTCGCCGCCCTCCGCCTCAACCTCCCCCGCGCGTCTCCCTCGCCCCTCCCCGATCTAGATGGAGGGAGACGGCGCCTCGGCCCCGCCGCCTCACCCCTGCGCCCGATGCAAGCCGGCGTCGGCGCCGCCCCTCCCGGACTCCTCGCCCCTCCTCTCCCTCGCGCGGCGCCCAGCTGAAGCCGCCGCCTCGCCTCGTCGTCGACCCGACGCCATTCGCCGTCGCTGCCACCTCGCCCCCGTCGTCGATCTACCTCGTCGGACCACCCCGAGCCCGCTGTCCGTCCCTACAGCATCGCTGTGAGCTCCACCACCCCCCCCCCTGTGCCTTCCCGAGCTCGGATACGAGCTCCTGCATGTCCTCCCCACCACCCGTAACTCCGGCCACCGCTCCCCTCGCAGCCTCCGCCGCGTTTGTCACCGTCCCCTGCCCGGCGCCACTCCGGCCTCCTCACGGCCCGTCGCGTCGCTGCTCTGGCCGCGGCCACGAGCCACGCGCCGCCCCCCCTTCTTCCTCCCCTCTCGCTGGCCGCATCGGGCGCCGACGCCCGCGCCTTCCCGGTCCGGCGCCGTGGACGCTGCAGCGCCGCTGGCCACGCCCTGCCGTGGCCCGCCTCCCCTCTCGCCTGCAGCCGGCGCCCAGCCCGCCTCGCCGGTGCTGGCCCGCGCGCCTGCAGCGGCCGCCCGAGTTCGCCCGTTAACGGGTGGCGCCCGCGGCCTGCACCCAACGCCCGCAAGGCCCCCCTAGGCCAATGACGTGTGGGGCCTAGCCCCCACAGAACGTTTCTGTTAAAAAAAAGAGATAAAAAAATATATATATTAATAATATTAATATTAAAATTAATTAATTAAATAATTAATTTAATTAACTATGATTAATTTAACTAATTAAGTATAATTAACCTAATGACTAATTAACCTAGTGAACTACTGATTATTAACTAAACAGTGAATGACAGGTGGGTCCCACTGGACCCACACAGTAGGTTGACCAGGTCAACGGTCAACGTTGACTGCTGACGTCATGCTGACGTCAGCATACACTATTCTGGATAATGTTAGAGTTAAATAATTAAATAAATTCTAAAAATGATTAAATCTTTTAAAATTAATATAAAATAAACCGTAGCTCAGATGGAAAAACTTTGTACATGAAAGTTGCTCAGAACGACGAGACGAATTTGAATACGCAGCCCGTTTATCCGCCACGCATCCCTAGCATAGCGAACACGCAACTTTCCCCCTCTGTTTCATCTGTCCGAAAACGCGAAACACCGGGGATACTTTCCCGGATGTTTTCCCCCCTTCACCGGTATCACCTCATACCGCGATAGGGCACCCCTAGCACCGATACTTGTCATGTCATGCATCGCTATGCATCTGTTCGCTTAAATATTTATTGTTTCTCCCCCCTCTTCTCTCGCTAGACACCGGGACCGACGCCGCTGCTACCCAGTACGACTACGGAGTTGACGATCCCTCTCTCTTGCCAGAGCAACCAGGCAAGCCCCCCCCCCCTTTGATCACCAGATATCGCCTAATCTTCTCTATACTGCTTGCATTAGAGTAGTGTAGCATGTTACTGCTTCCCGTTAATCCTATATTGATGCATAGCCTGTCCTTGCTACTACTGTTGTTACCTTTACCTGCAATCCTAATGCTTAGTATAGGATGCTAGTGTTTTCATCAGTGGCCCTACATCCTTGTCCGTCTGCCATGCTATACTATCGGGCCGTGATCACTCGGGAGTTGATCACGGGTATATACTATATGCTTTATACATGATACATGTGGTGACTAAAGACGGGTCGGCTTGAGGAGCACCCGCGAGTGGAGTTTTGAGGCGGAGCGGCAGGGCAGGTTCCGACCACCTAGGAGAGAGGTGGGCCTGGCCCTGGTCGACGTTCGCGGATACTTAACACGCTTAACGAGATCTGGGTATTTGATCTGAGTCTGGCCATTTGGTCTATACGCACTAACCATCTACGCGGGAGTAGTTATGGGTATCCCGGCGTCGTGGTATCAGCCGAAGCCTTCTTGACGTCAGCGACGGAGCGGCGCGCGCTGGATTGGACTGGAACGCCACTAGGCTAGGTCTGCTTCCGGCCGCCCACGCAACGTGCAGGTGTGCTAAGGGCGATGGGCCCAGACCCCTGGGCGCTTAGGTTTAGACCGGTGTGCTGACCTCTCTGTTGGTCTAGGTGGGGCTGCGACGTGTTGATCTTCCGAGGCCGGGCATGACCCAGGAAAGTATGTCCGGCCAAATGGGATCGAGCGTGTTGGGGTATGTGGTGCACCCCTGCAGGGAAGTTAATCTATTCGAATAGCCGTGATCTTCGGTAACAGGACGATTTGGAGTTGTACCTTGACCTTATGACAACTAGAACCGGATACTTAATAAAACACACCCTTCCAAGTGCCAGATACAACCGGTGGTCGCTCTCTCACAGGGCGACGAGGGGAGGATCATCGGTTAGGATTATGCTATACGATGCTGCTTGGAGGACTTCAGTCTACTCTCTTCTACATGCTGCAAGACGGAGGCTGCCAGAAGCGTAGTCTTCGAAAGGACTAGCTATCCCCCTCTTATTCCGGCTTTCTGCAGTCCAGCCCACATATAATAGCCTTATTCCAGTTGATACCAATGCATACATATGTAGTGTAGCTCCTTGCTTGCGAGTACTTTGGATGAGTACTCACGGTTGCTTTCTCCCCCTTTTCCCCCCTTTCCTTTCTTCCTGGTTGTCGCAACCAGATGTTGGAGCCCAGGAGCCAGACGCCACCGTCGACGACGACTCCTACTACACCGGAGGTGCCTACTACTACGTGATGCCCGCTGACGACGACCAGGAGTAGTTAGGAGGATCCCAGGCAGGAGGCCTGCGTCTCTTTCGATCCGTATCCCAGTTTGTGCTAGCCTTCTTAAGGCAACCTTGTTTAACTTATGTCTGTACTCAGATATTGTTGCTTCCGCTGACTCGTCTATGATCGAGCTCATGTATTCGAGCCCTCGAGGCCCTTGGCTTGTAATATGATGCTTGTATGACTTATTTTATTTGTAGAGTCGTGTTGTGATATCTTCCCGTGAGTCCCTGATCTTGATCGTACATGTTTGCGTGTATGAGTAGTGTACGATTAAATCGGGGGCGTCACAAGTATCAAGCATAGAAGTAGTTTCATCATAAGTATCATGCATAGCAGAAGTGGCATCATCAATAATATGCGACATATCAGAACGAATAGCAGAAGCAGGTTTAGGTGTTGCAAGCTTACTCAAAACAGAAGGTGAATCAAGTGCAGAGCTAGATGGCAGTTCCTTACCTCCCCTCGTAGTTGAGGGATAAATCTTGGTTTTTGTTTCTCTCAAGTTCTTCATAATGATAAGCAGATATAAATCCCAAGTGACTCAAAGAATAGAGCTATGCTCCCCGGCAACGGCGCCAGAAAATAGTCTTGATAACCCATAAGTATAGGGGATCGCAACAGTTTTCGAGGGTAGAGTATTCAACCCAAATTTATTGATTCGACACAAGGGGACCCAAAGAATATTCTCAAGTATTAGCAGCCGAGTTGTCAATTCAACCACACCTGGAAACTTAGTATCTGCAGCAAAGTGTTTAGTAGAAAAGTAATATGATAGTAGTGGTAGCGGTAGAAAAAGGTAACGGTAGCAAAAGTAATGTTTTTGGTATTTTGTACTGATGATAGCAATAGCAACAGAAAAGTAAATAAGCGAAGAACAGTATATGGAAAGCTCGTAGGCAATGGATCAGTGATGGAGAATTATGCCGGATGCGGTTCGTCATGTAACAGTCATAACCTAGGGTGACACAGAACTAGCTCCGATTCATCAATGTAATGTAGGCATGTATTCCGAATATAGTCATACATGCTTATGGAAAAGAACTTGCATGACATCTTTTGTCCAACCCTCCCGTGGCAGCGGGGTCCTAATGGAAACTAAGGGATATTAAGGCATACTTTTAATAGAGTACCAGACTAAAGCATTAAGACATAGTGAATACATGAACTCCTCAAACTACGGTCATCACCGGTAAGTATCCCGATTATTTTCACTTCGGGGTTAACGGATCATAACACATAATAGGTGACTGTAGACTTGCAAGATAGGATCAAGAACTCTCATATATTGATGAAAACATAATAGGTTCAGATCTGAAATCATGGCACTCGGGCCCTAGTGACAAGCATTAAGCATAGCAAAGTCATAGCAACATCAATCTCAGAACATAGTGGATACTAGGGATCAAACCCTGACAAAAAAAACTCGATTACATGATAGATCTCATCCAACCCATCACCGTCCAGCAAGCCTACGATGGAATTACTCACGCACGGCGGTGAGCATCATGAAATTGGTGATGGAGGATGGTTGATGATGACAATGGCGACGAATTCCCCTCTCCAGAGCCCCGAACGGACTCCAGATCAGCCCTCCCGAGAGGTATTAGTGCTTGGAGGCGGCTCCGTATCGTAAAACGCGATGATTTCTTCTCTCTAATTTTTTTCTGCCCGAAACCAAATATATATAGAGTTGGAGTTGAGGTCGGAGGAGCTCCAAGGGGCCCACGAGGTAGGGGTGTGCCCTAGGGGGCACGCGCGCCCCCACCCTCGTGGACAGGTGGTAGCCCCCCTGGTCTTCATCTTTTGCAAGGATTTTTTTATTTCCGAAAAGATGTTCCGTGAAGTTTCAGGTCATTCCGAGAACTTTTGTTTCTGCACATAAATAACACCATGGTAATTCTGCTGAAAACAGCGTCAGTCCGGGTTAGTTCCATTCAAATCATGCAAGTTAAAGTCCAAAACAAGGGCAAAAGTGTTTTGAAAAGTCGATACGACGGAGACGTATCAGCCACAATGAGGGTGGGGGGCGTGCCCCTGCCTCATGGACCCCCTGACTTGTTCCCGACGCCAACGCCTCTTATATCTCCCCAAACTTCCAGAAAATAACCTAGATTGGGAGTTCCACTGCCGCAAGCCTCTATAGCCACCAAAAACCAATTGGGACCCTGTTCCGGCACCCTGCTGGATGGGGGATCCATCACCAGTGGCCATCTTCATCATCCCGGCGCTCTCCATGACGACGAGAGAGTAGTTCACCCTCGGGCTGAGGGTATTTACCAGTAGCTATGTGTTTGATCTCTCTCTCTTTCTTTCTCTCTCTCTCTCTCGTGTTCTTGATTCGGCACGATCTTGATGTATCACGAGCTTTGCTATTATAGTTGTATCTTATGATGTTTCTCCCCCTCTACTCTCTTGTAATGGATTGAGTTTTCCCTTTGAAGTTATCTTATCGAATCGAGTCTTTAAGGATTTGAGAACACTTGATGTATGTCTTGCATGTGCTTATCTGTGGTGACAATGGGATATTCACGTGATCCACTTGATGTATGTTTTGGTGATCAACTTGCGAGTTCCGTGACCTCGTGAACTTATGCATAGGGGTTGGCACACATTTTCGTCTTGACTCTCTGGTAGAAACTTTGGGGCACTCTTTGAAGTACTTTGTGTTGGTTTGAATAGATGAATCTGAGATTGTGTGATGCATATCGTATAATCATGCCCATGGATACTTGTGGTGACATTGGAATATCTAGGTGACATTAGGGTTTGGGTTTATGTGTGTCTTAAGGTGTTATTCTAATACGAACTCTAGGATAGATTGAACGGAAAGAATAGCTTTGTGTTATTTTACTACGGACTCTTGAATAGATCGATCAGAAAGGATAACTTTGAGGTGGTTTCGTACCCTACAATAATCTCTTCGTTTGTTCTCCGCTATTAGTGACTTTGTAGTGACTCTTTGTTGCATGTTGAGGGATTGTTATATGATCCAATTATGTTCTTATTGTTGAGAGAACTTGCACTAGTAAAAGTATGTATCCTAGGCCTTGTTTCGAAGCATTGCAATACCGTTTGTGCTCACTTTTATCATTAGTTACCTTGTCGTTTTTATATTACAAAAACCTATATCTACCATCCATATTGCACTTGTATCACCATCTCTTTGCCGAACTAGTGCACCTATACAATTTACCATTGTATTGGATGCGTTGGGGACACAAGAGACTCTTCGTTATTTGGTTGCAAGGTTGTTTGAGAGAGACCATCTTCATCCTACGCCTCCCATGGATTGATAAACCTTAGGTCATCCACTTGAGGGAAATTTGCTACTGTCCTACAAACCTCTGCACTTGGAGGCCCGAAAACATCTACAAGAAGAAGGTTGTGTAGTAGACATCAAGCTCTTTTCTGGCGCCGTTGCCGGGGAGGTTAGCGCTTGAAGGTACATCTTTATATCTTGCAATCGAATCTTTTAGTTTCTTGCTTTATCACTAGTCTAGTCTATACAAGAAAACTACAAAAAATGGAATTGAGGTTGCCTCATATGCTTCATCTTATTAATGTCTTTCGTGAAAATAAGGATTCCGATAATTGTGCCAAAGTGTTAGAAGAAGAATGCATTAAAATGTTTGGCACTAAATCTTTGGATGATGAGCATGATTGCAGTGTTGTTCGTACGGACTCTTTGAATATCCATAGTACTAATGATGACTGCACTAGTCATGATGAAAATATCTCTTATAAGCATGTAAATTTTTGTGGAGTGCATAGAGTTTGCCAGTACACACCAAATAGGGAAGATAGATTTTGCAAGAGGCATAAGTATTTAGAAACTAAATGTGGTTGCAAGAAAGGCTAGATGTTTTTGCTGAAAAATTAAATTTTCTTAGCCATCCTTGTGAACTTTGCAATGACCGCGGTCATTTAAATATCCAATGCAAATAGTTTCATGATCGAATCGTGTACAAAAATTGTGATGAATTGATTTCCCTTGCACATCATAATGAACTTAGTTTGCTTGTGGGTTATGAAGAAATGAAACGTATAACTAAGGATCTCCAGAATTTGTCCTTGATAAAGTTCTTGATTTTGATCTAGAGGAAATTTATATGTATTGTGCAGTGAATTGCATTGAAAATCCTTATATTGCCAATTATATAAAGACAAGAAAAGAAATAGAAGATGAAGAGAATACTAATGAAAGGGAAGAGACTTCCCAATATCTTCCTATTATTTCTTATGATGAACCAGGTAACGAGGAGGAGCCTTCTATTCAACCAATCTCATTAATAAGGAGCTCCAAAAAGAGGATTAAACCCACACATAATGTGAAGAGGAAAAGGAAAAGACGGAGAAGCAAAGGTAAAAAGGTATCCCTCCCAAATGATGTTGCTCCTATTACTCATTGTGATGATGATAATTGCTATACTATTCGTGCTATCCATATTATTAATGATGAGAGTGATTATGCTTATGATATGCAAAGGCCCAAGCTTGGGGATGCTATGTTTGATGAGAATGACATGTTTAAGAATTTATTTGCTGCAATTAATGTTTGTCCCAAGCTTGGGGATGCTATTTTTAATGAAGATGATATTTTTAGTCTCCCAAGTTTTGATGAGCAAATTTATTATGATGATAGCATGCCTCCTATTTATGATGATTATATTGATGAAAGTGGGTTTGGAAGAGTGTCAACTTTAGGAAGTAATCATCCCACTATTTTGGAGGATGTCGAATCTTATTGTGATAATTATAAAAGTGGATTTGGAGAGGTCATGACTTTATTTAGTAATGATTCCACTATCTTGGAAGAGGTTTCAATTGATTATGATGAGAACAAAGTTGCTACTTATGATGATTATTGTGATGACATTTATGCTATAAAAAGTAGAGATGGTTATATTTATAAAACCTGCCATGATTATGATTACCCTTTTCTGAACATTACTATTTTAATGTGGAAACAATTTATAGTATTCGAGTTTCTTATGATACTCCCACTATTCCGAATGAGAAGAATTTTCCTTATGTGGACAGTAATAAAAATTCTATGCTTGTGGCTCATCAAAAGAATGCTTTATGTGATAGTTATATTGTTGAATTCATTCATCATGCTGCTGAAAATTATTATGAGGGAGGAATATATGCTTGTAGGAATTGCAATAATATTAAGTTTCCTCTCTATGTGCTTAAAATCTTGAAGTTATGCTTGTTTTGCTTTCCTATGCTAGTTGATTCTTGTTCCCATAAGTTGTTTGCTCACAAAATCCCTATGCATAGGAAGTGGATTAGACTTAAATGTGCTTGTCATATGCTTCATGATGCTCCCGTTATGTTTCAATTGTTATCTTTTATGTGAGCATCATTGAAATCATCATGCCTAGCTAGGGGCGTTAAATGACAGCGCTTGTTGGGAAGCAACCCAATTTTATTTTTTTTCTTTGCCTTTTGCTCCTATTTAGTAATAAATCATCTATCTAGCCTCTGGTTAGATGTGGTTTTATGTTTTAATTAGTGTTTGTGCCAAGTAGAGCCTTTAGGATCTTCTTGGGTGATTGTTGTTTGACCTTGCTGATAAAAACAAAAAGTATATGATCACGAAAATAATTATCATCTTTTACCAGAGAGCGATAAAATACCAATTCCAACTGCAGTAGATCAATATACTTTTTATCCTGGTCGTCCTAATTTTTCAGAATTTTTGGAATTACAGAAGTATTCGAAATCTCCAGATTACTACAGACTGTTCTGTTTTTGATAGATTCTATTTTCTATGTGTTGTTTGCTTATTTTGATGAATCTATGAGTAGTATCGGAGGGTATGAACCATAGAGAAGTTGGAATACAGTAGATATTACACCAATATAAATAAAGAATGATTTCACACAGTACCAAAAGTGGTGATTTATTTTCTTATACTAACGGAGCTTACGAGTTTTCTGTTAAGTTTTGTGTTGTGAAGTTTTCATGTTTTGGGTAAAGATTCGATGGACTACGGAATAAAGAGTGGCAAGAGCCTAAGCTTGGGGATGCCTCAGGCACCCCAATGTAATATTAAAGGACAACCAAGAGCCTAAGCTTGGGGATGCCCTGGAAGGCATCCCCTCTTTTGTCTTCATTCATCGGTAACCTTACTTGGAGCTATATTTTTATTCACCACATGATATGTGTTTTGCTTGGAGAGTCATTTTATTTTATTTTATTTTGCTTGCTGTTTGAATAAAATACCAAGACCTGAAATTCTTAAATGTTAGAGAGTCTTCACAAAGTTGCATAATTATTCGACTACTCATTTATCTTCACTTATATCTTTCGGAGTAGTTTGTCGTTTGCTCTAGTACTTCAATTATATCTTTTAGAGCACGACGGTGGTTTTATTTTATAGAAATTATTGATCTCTCATGCTTCACCTATATTATTTTGAGAGTATTTTAGAACAGAATGGTAATTTTCTTAGGTTATGAATTTAGTCCTAATATGATGGGCATCCAAGAGGGATATAATAAAAAACTTTGATATAAAGTGCATTGAATACTATGTGAAGTTTGATTCCTTATGATTGTTTTGAGATATGAGGATGGTAATATTAGAGTCATGCTAGTGAGTAGTTGTGAATTTGATAAATACTTGTGTTGAGGTTTGCAAGTCCCGTAGTTTACACGTATGGTAACCGTTCTGTAACAAATTTGAAGCATGAGGTGTTTCTTTGATTGTCTTCCTTATGAGTGGCGGTCGGGGACGAGCGATGGTCTTTTCCTACCAATCTATCCCCCTAGGAGCATGCGCGTAGTTCTTGGTTTTAATGACTTGTAGATTTTTGCAATAAGTATGTGAGTTCTTTATGACTAATGTTGACTCCATGGATTAACGCACTCTCACCCTTCCACCGTTGCTAGCCTCTCTAGTACCGCGCAACTTTCGCCGGTACCATAAACCCACCTTTTACCTTCCTCAAAACAGCCACCATACCTACCTATTAGGTCATTTCCATAGCCATTCCGAGATATATTGCCATGCAACTTTCCACCGTTTTGTTTATTATGACACGCTTCTCATTGTCATATTGCTTTGCATGATCATGTAGTTGACATTGTATTTGTGGCAAAGCCACCGATCATAATTCTTTCATACATGTCACTCTTGATTCATTGCACATCCCGGTACACCGCCAGAGGCATTCATATAAAGTCATATTTTGTTCTAAGTATCGAGTTATAATTCTTGAGTTGTAAGTAAATAAAAGTGGGATGATCTTCATTATTAGAGCATTGTCCCATGTGAGGAAATAAAAAAACAGAAAGGTCAAAAAAAGAGAAAAAAGTCCCAAAAAAACAAAAAAATGAGATAAAAAGAGAGAAGGGGCAATGCTACTATCCTTTTCCACACTTGTGCTTCAAAGTAGCACCATGATCTTCATGATAGAGAGTCTCCTATGTTGTCACTTTCATATACTAGTGTTAATTTTTCATTATAGAACTTGGCTTGTATATTCCAACGATGGGCTTCCTCAAATTCCCTAGGTCTTCGTGAGCAAGCAAGTTGGATGCACACCCACTTAGTTTCTTTTGTTGAGATTTCATACATTTATAGCTCTAGTGCATCCGTTGCATGGCAATCCCTACTCACTCACATTGATATCTATTGATAGGCATCTCCATAGCCCATTGATATGCCTAGTTGATGTGAGACCATCTTCCTCCTTTTTGTCTTCTCCACAACCACCACTCTATTTCACCTATAGTGTTATGTCCATGGCTCACGCTCATGCATTGTGTGAAAGTTGAAAAAGTTTGAGAATACTAAAGTATGAAACAATTGCTTGGCTTGTCATCGGGGTTGTGCATGATGGGAGCAATTCATGTGATGAAAATGAAGCATGGCCAAACCATATGATTTTGTAGGGATGATATTTCTTTGGCTATGTTATTTTGAGAAGACATAATTGCTTGGTTACTATCTTGAAGTATTATTATTTTTATGTCAATATTAAACTTTTGTCTTGAATCTTTCGGATCAGAATATTCTTGCCACAATAAAGAAGATTACATTGATGAATATGTTAGGTAGCATTCCACATCAAAAATTCTGTTTATACCACTTACCTACTCGAGGACGAGCATGAATTAAGCATGGGGATGCTTGATACGTCTCCAACGTATCTATAATTTTTGATTGTTCCATGCTATTATATTATCCATCTAGGATGTTTTATATGCATTTATATGCTATTTTATATGATTATTGGGACTAACCTATTATCCTAGAGCCCAGTGCCAGTTTCTGTTTTCCCTTGTTTTTGAGTATAGTAGAAAAGGAATATCAAACGGAGTCCAATTGACCTGAAAATTTACGAAGATCATTTTTGGACCAGAAGAAGACCACGGAGCATCGGAGATGGACCAGAATAGTCCCGAGGCCACCACGAGGGTAGGCGCGCCCCCTGCCTCGTGGCCGCCTCATGGACCCCCCCTGCATTGTTCCTGATGCCAACGCCTCTTATATATCCCCAAACTTCTAGAAAATAACCTAGATTAGGAGTTCCGCCACCGCAAGCCTCTGTAGCCACCAAAAACCAATCGGGACCCTGATCCGGCACCCTGCCGGAGGGGGGATCAATCACCGGTGGCCATCTTCATCATCCCCGTGCTCTCCATGACGAGGAGGGAGTAGTTCACCCTCGGGGCCCAGGGTATGTACTAGTACCTATGTGTTTGATCTCTCTCTCTCTCTTTCTCTCTCTTGTGTTCTTGATTAGGCACGATCTTGATGTATCACGAGCTTTGCTATTATAGTTGGATCTTATGATGTTTCTCCCCCTCTACTCTCTTGCAATGGATTGAGTTTTCCCTTTGAAGTTATCTTATCGGATTGAGTCTTTAAGGATTTGAGAACACTTGATGTATGTCTTGCATGTGCTTATCTGTGGTGATAATGGGATATTCACGTGATCCACTTGATGTATGTTTTGGTGATCAACTTATGAGTTCCGTGACCTCGTGAACTTATGCATAGGGGTTGGCACACGTTTTTGTCTTGACTCTCTGGTAGAAACTTTGGGTCACTCTTTGAAGTACTTTGTGTTGCTTTGAATAGATGAATCTGAGATTGTGTGATGCATATCATATAATCATACCCATGGATACTTGTGGTGACATTGGAGTATCTAGGTGACATTAGGGTTTTGGTTGATGTGTGTCTTAAGGTTTTATTCTAGTACAAACTCTAGGATAGATCGAACGGAAATAATAGCTTCGTGTTATTTACTACGGACTCTTGAATAGATCGATCAGAAAGGATAACTTTGAGGTGGTTTCGTACCCTACAATAATCTCTTCATTTGTTCTCCTCTATTAGTGACTTTGGAGTGACTCTTTGTTGCACGTTGAGGGATTGTTATATGATCCAATTATGTTATTATTGTTGAGAGAACTTGCACTAGTGAAAGTATGAACCCTAGGCCTTGTTTCGAAGCATTGCAATACCGTTTGTGCTCACTTTTATCATTAGTTACCTTGCTGTTTTTATATTACAAAAACCTATATCTACCATCCATATTGCACTTGTATCACCATCTCTTCGCCGAACTTGTGCACCTATACAATTTACCATTGTATTCGGTGTGTTGGGGACACAAGAGACTCTTTGTTATTTGGTTGCGGGGTTGTTTGAGAGAGACCATCTTCATCCTACGTCTCCCACGGATTGATAAACCTTAGGTCTTCCACTTGAGGGAAATTTCCTATTGTCCTACAAACCTCTGCACTTGGAGGCCCAACAACGTCTACAAGAAGAAGGTTGTGTAGTAGACATCAAGTGACACCTTCATTTTTTTCAAACTACTAGCATATTAAGTTCTGCTCAATAATTAATATGATGGCAAAGGTATGATGCATTCTCTTTGTGCTTTAAACTATGTCATCCACTTCCCAACTTAATTCATTTTGCTAGGCCATAAAGGATTTACTTGCTTCTGAATCTTAGGTCCACCTCTCGTTGGCACGAGTGGTGGCATGGTCTTCAGGGGTGAGCTTGGAACCCATGATTAATTTGGAACCCATGAGGCTATAGCTTGGGTTTAATTTGTATCGCTGCCAGAAAATGTGATTTGTGCCAAGAAGAATTCAGTTAGTTGTACTATCACTAGTATGTGTCGGTGCTATACAAATGGTTTTTAACCCCTTTCTACGACGGCATTTGGAACCGCCGCCAAGTGAGTGTCGGCAATAAGGGGGTCCTTCCCACACGACCCAGAAACCGTCGGGGATAGGCCCTCTGTAACACCCCGGATGTAACTTTCCCAATTTGTACTCCAACTCTTGCCGTTTCCGGCGTTAAGTTATATTTATTTCATCGGGTTCGGGTCTTTGTCTCCGTGTGTTGTTGTCGTTGTCATGCATCTCATATCATGTCATCCTGTGCATTGCATTTGCATACATGTTCATCTCATGCATTCGAGCATTTTCTCCGTTGTCCGTTTTGCATTCCGGCGCTCCGTTCTCCTCCGGTGGTCATTTCTAGCTTTCTTTCGTGTGTGGGGATTAAACATTGCCGGATTGGGCCGAGACTTGCCAAGCGGCCTTGGTTTACTACCGGTAGACCGCCTGTCAAGTTTCGTACCATTTGGACTTCGTTTGATAGTCCAACGGTTAACCGAGGGACCGAAAAGGCCTCGTGTGTGTTGCAGCCCAACACCCCTCCAATCTGGCCCAAAACCCACCAAACTCTGCTCCATGTCCTAGAGCGTTCGATCACGATCGCGTGGCCGAAAACCGCACCTCATTTGGACTCTCCTAGCTCCCCCTATGCCTATATATACACACCCCCATTCCAAATTCGCGGTTCCTCTCCCCCCTAACCCTAAAAATTCCCAGATCTGCCGCTCCGGACGTGTTCGGGCGGAGCCGGACAACGTCCTCCGCCACCGCCGCCCAACCGGGACGCGCCACGTGGCGCCCGGCGCCCGGCGCCCGCCGCCGTCGCGGCCCGCAGGGGCCCGAGGCCGGCCCTCCCGCGCCGCCTCCCGGGCCGCGCCCCGCGCCGCCTCCCTCCTCCAGCCCGCCGGCGCCCCTCCGCCGCGCCGCCGCAGCTCGCCCTCGCCGGCCGAGCTCGCCGCGCCGCCATCGCCGGCCGAGCCCGCCGCGCCGCACCAGGCCGAGCCGGCCGCCGCCCGCCGCCGGCGACCACCCCGGCCGCCTCCTCCACGCCAGCCTGCCGGCGAGCGCCGGATCCGCCGGTGAACAGTGCGCGAGATCCGATCCGGTTCACAGCTACAGTAAACCCTAGGAGAGGTTGATTTTTTTACTAAGTCCCGAAATTCTTGATCCATATGCTCCTGTTCGCGGCTCCATAACTTTGCATCCGTAGCTCCGATTCATGCATATAGCATATCAAAATGTTCACCTCAGAGAGTACATCATTTCATTCCATTGCATCATTTTCATTTGAGCTCATCTTGATGCCCAAAATGCTTTTAGAAGAGGGCTACTTGAGATAATTGTCAGATCTGCTAGTTCATCTTAGCCTTTTGTCATTTTTGCCATGATTAATGTGTGCATGCTATGCCCGTGAGTTCTACATGTGTTTTGTTAAGGGTTTTGTCATCTATCCAGAGGTGCAACCCATGTATTTTTAGGATGTGTGTGGTGACTTGTGCAAGCTTGCGAAGAGGTGCACTTGCTAATTCTGTTTTCAGGGACTTAGTGATTTCACTAAGTCCTGGGATTGTTTATCTCATGATGCCATATGTTCATGTTGTTTCCTAGTGATCCGTGCCTCTTTTGAGGATGATCAGTAAGGGAGTTTTGTTAATCTTGTAGTGCTCTATCCATCCATCTCTTTGTTTGCAATTATGGAGCACCCTAGCTTGAGTCAATCGAGATCTACTTTTGCTTTGTTGCGAATCTGGGCAGATCGTCAACTTGTTTGCGATTTTGCCGATGTTATTGTAGTTGATCCGTGCATGCTATGCCATTTTTATTGCCATGTCTAGCTTGTATTTTGTGCCTTCTTAAGGGATGTATGCTTGTCTTGCCATGACTTGCACCGTGGTGAGTGCATCGAGCTCGTAAACATGCCTTCGTGAGTTAATTTTCAGCATGTCCCAGTTTTCACTAAGCCTGAAAACTGATTATGTTTTTGCTATGTTCGTGTGCTTGTTAGTATATTTTGTGATCCCTTTTGGCTCAAGGTCACTAAGGGACTTTTGTTAAGCTTGTTGAGTAGCTCCATGTCATGTCTTTATTTGTCATGTTCAGGTCCTATAGCATGTTGTTTTGTTGCTCCGAAGAGGGCTATATGATCTGAAATTCCAGACGAGTGTTAATTTCACTAAGTCTGAGATCTGTCTTACCATTTGCGTTTTTGCCATGCTTGTTTGAACCTCCTAATGGATGATTTGGCCGTAGCTCAGTGCTAGACTTTTGTTAAGCATCTTGTGTGCATCCCTGCCATGTATTTTGTTGTCACGTTTGGGTGCTGCAGCATGTTCATTTCGTTGCATTTAGATGCCTATTTGCTGTAAATCGCAGACTGGTGTCATTTTTTAATCGCATGCCATTTCCAAACCGTAACTCCGATTCCGGCGTTCTTTATATCGTTTTCAAGCGATTTCATCTCATATTTCCAGTGGCACACTTGGAATTCCAAGTTGAGGCCAGGTTCATGCATTTCCTGGCATATCTTGCATTTTGCATCCCGCATCGCATCCCACCTAGCATATCATCTTTGCATTGTGTTGTTTGAGTTTGCACGTGGTTGATTGTATCCTTGTTGCTTGTTTTTCTTGTTAGGGTAGAGCCGGGAGGCGAGTTCGCTAACGAGGAGCCCGTTGAGTTTGCGTTTGAGGATCCAGTCAACTCTGACAACTGTGCAGGCAAGATGATCATACCCTCGAAATCACTACTATCTTTGCTATGCTAGTTGCTCGCTCTTTTGCTATGCCATTGCTACGCCTACCACTTGCTTGAAAGCCTCCTAAATTGCCATGTCAAACCTCTAACCCACCATTGTCCTAGCAAACCGTTGATTGGCTATGTTACCGCTTTGCTCAGCCCCTCTTATAGCGTTGCTAGTTGCAGGTGAAGATTGGAGGCCGTTCCTTATTGGAACATTTATTTACTTGTTGGGATATCATTATATTGCTATGTTATCTTAATGCATCTATATACTTGGTAAAGGCTGGAAGGCTCGGCCTCTCGCCTAGTGTTTTGTTCCACTCTTGCCACCCTAGTTTCCGTCATATCGGTGTTATGTTCCCAGATTTTTGCGTTCCTTACGCGGTTGGGTTATAATGGGAACCCCTTGATATTTCACCTTGATTAAAGCTTTTCCAGCAATGCCCAACATTGGTCTTACCATTTGCCACCTAGCCCTTTTCTTTCCCTTGGGTTCTGCAGACTCAAGGGTCATCTTATTTTATCCCCCCCCCCGGGCCAGTGCTCCTCTGAGTGTTGGTCCCACCGAGCGATGTCTGGGGCTACCAGGGGCAACTCTGGGCTGGCCTACCCGACGTCTGGCTCATCTGAGTGTGCCCTGAGAAAGAGATATGTGCAGCTCCTATCGGGATTTGTCGGCACATTCGGGCGGTGTTGCTGGTCTTGTTTTAACCTGTCGAAGTGTCTTGAATTACCGAGATACCGAGTCTGATCGGAACTTCTTGGGAGGAGGTCTATTCCTTCGTTGACCGTGAGAGCTTGTCATGGGCTAAGTTGGGACTCCCCTGCAGGGATTGAACTTTCGAAAGCCGTGCCCGCGGTTATGGGCAGATGGGAATTTGTTAATGTCCGGTTGTAGATAACTTGAACCTTAACTTAATTAAAATGAATCAACTGAGTGTGTTGCCGTGATGGCCTCTTCTCGGCGGAGTCCGGGAAGTGGACACGGTATTGGAGTAATGTTTGCGCAGGTTGTTCTCTAGTTTCTCGCTCGTGCTTTGCCTCCTCTTCTCGCTCTCCTTTGCGAATAAGTTAGCCACCAGACTTGCTAGTCGCTTGCTGCAGCTCCACTCATATTTTACCTTGCCTTACCTATAAGCTTAAATAGTCTTGATCGCGAGGGTGTGAGATTGCTGAGTCCCTGTGGCTCACAGATTACTATTACACTAGATGTAGGGCCTGATGATTCCGCTCCAGGAGACGCGTATGATCTCAAGTGGGAGTTCGACGAAGACTCTCAACGATACTATGTTTCCTTTCCCGATGATCAGTAGTGGTGCCCAGTTGGGGGTGATTGGGACCGTGTCGCATGTTGGGTTCTCTTTTAGTTTGGCGCCGTAGTCGGGCCATGAGTGTTTGGATGATGTAATGTTATTTATGTACTTGATTAACGTGGCGAGTGTAAGCCAACTATGTTATCTCCCCTTTTATTATCATATTACATGGGATGTTGTGAAGATTGCCTGACTTGCGACATATGCCTTCAATGCGATTATATCTCTAAGTCATGCCTCGACACGTGGGAGCTATAGTCGCATCGAGGGTGTTTTAAGTTGGTATCAGCGCCTTCCCCGACCTTAGGAGCCCCATTGCTTGATCGTTTTTAGCGGCCGAGTTGTGTCTAGAAAAATGTTTTGAGTCTTTTAGGAATTATATATCGGAGAGATTAGGAATTCTTTTTACTTCCCAGTCTCCTCATCGCTCTGGTAAGGCTTCCTGACGTAGAGTTTTGACTCTTCTCTTCTCAAATTTCACTAAAAAAAAATTTAGGATCACGCGGGTATCTTGGAATCGTTCCGATGGTTTTATGATGAGAACATTGTCTTGGTGCCTCCTGTCAGGGGTTTAGTGGAAGTGTCTCGGGGAGTTGAGCTCTGAGGTGTTGTCATCATAATTTTATCGTTGCAGTTCTGGAATACCTGAGTTTAGTACGCCGACATCGAAAATCTCGTTTATGCAGTTCGTTGGTGAGATAACCTCGACGCCACCCAGTACTGGGGCGGGAGTTCGGGAGTATCGCCATAACTTGTATAACGGATGCTTTTCGAAGGTTGAGGTAGATAGTTTCCGAAGGTTTCTTGGTTATGTGTTGAAGGATGGATACAGCTGGATGTAGGATTTGCTAGTTTGGGTGAGATATTATGCTTCCCCTGTATCCCCAACACCTGATTGCATAACCGGAAAGGTTCGGGAGTTTCATAGGTGGGAATTCTAGTAGCTCTAGTTTTTCTTCCACGGATATTGGTTTGAGATTGGGATTTCTTACCGATTATTCGTTCTTGATCCGTACCTTGTTGATTTATTTCTCTACCTTAATTCTAAGTGGCTTCTCAATTTATGGATATGTGACCATTTCAAGAGGAATGCATTCGTTCATTTTGTTCGGATGTGAAGACTATATGTTGAAATTTTCATTCCGTTGGATTCAGCTTCATTATTTATCTGTCAATGTGCTAATGGTGGTCAACCTCTTCAGGATGGCTCCTCCAACGCGCACGACTCCGAATCCTGATCCGCCACCACCTCCACCTCCTCCGGAGGCATGGCAAGCTGTGATGGCCGCAACCAATGCAAACACACAGCTGATCATGCAAATTCTCCAAGAGCGCAATCAAGGCAGTCAAGGGAATCAAGGCAGCAATCAGAGTCACTTTGCTACACTCAACCAGTTCCTTGCTAATGGGCCAAAGACTTTCAGCAATTGTGTTGAGGCAGCCGATGCTGACGATTGGCTTGTGGATCTGTGCAAGCATTTCGAGTGCAGTAACGTCAGGCCTGAGGACTTTGTTAAGTTCGCTTCCTTCCAACTCAAAGATCAAGCTGCAGAATGGTTCCAGCAGTACAAGGATTCCAGAGGTGGACGTGTTATCACTTGGGATGATTTCCGTCGAGATTTCCGAGCTCATCATATTCCGCAGAGCGTGGTTGAAAGCAAGCGTGAGGAATTCCGCAGTCTGAAGCAAGGCTCTTTGTCTGTCTATGACTACAACAAGTTGTTCCAGAAGCTCGCCCGCTTTTCCAAGCAGGACGTCCCTGATGAGAAGAGCATGATATATCAGTTCAGGGGTGGTCTTAGAGAAGAAATTCAGGTCGCTCTTGTTCTCTTCGATCCCTTGAGATACGATGAGTTCTACAACATGGCACTGAAGCAAGAGGCTGCTCAATTGAGGTGTGATGCTTCCAAGAAGCGAGTCAGAGATGTTACTCCTTCTTCCTCTACTCAAGTGGCCAAGCAGCAGAAGTTTTGGCTTCCTCCTCCTCCGTTCCGTCAGCCGTATCAGCAGAAGAGTAAAGGTGGCAGTGGTTCTTCCCACCCACCCAACCCTGGCTTTCTGAACAAGACTTCGTCTCAAGCTCCAAGATCGAGTGCTCCGTATCACCGTCCGCTTTCAGAGGTCACGTGCAACAAGTGCCAACAGAAGGGTCACTATGCCAACAAGTGTTTCAACCAGAGGCGTCTTCCTCCTCCTCCTGTGAGATCGGCAAGTACAGCTGTGGTCAAGCATAACCCCAAGTCCGCCAAGGTCAACTTGATGAATGCAGCTCAGGCAGAGGACTCGTCAGATGTGATCATGGGTAACCTTCCTGTTAATGATATTCCTGCAAAAGTTCTTTTTGACACGGGTGCATCGCATTGTTTCATCTCGAGGCCATTTGTTTCTAAGCATGAGTTTCCTTTGCAAGATTTTCCTAGACAGTTATCTGTTGTTTCTCCGGGTAAATTCATGAATGCAAGCGCTATTGCCCCAGATGTTTCTATCACATTGGGCGATTACAAGTTTCTCTCTTCTCCGGTGGTTCTTGGTAACTCGGATATTGATCTTATTCTCGGAATGGATTGGCTTTCTAAGCACAAGGCACATCTTGATTGTGCAGCCAGGCAGATTCAATTGACTCATTCGTCTAAGGATGTAATTGTCTTTGCCGCTCATGAGGATACTATCCGTCTGTTTTCTCTCAATGAGAAGGGTGAATTGGATGCTATCGCTCAAATTCCAGTCGTTTGCGAATATCAAGACGTCTTTCCAGAAGAGCTTCCAGGAATGCCTCCGCACCGGCCAGTTGAATTCGTTATTGATCTTGAGCCTGGCACGGAACCTGTGTGCAAACGTCCTTACAAGCTCGGACCTGAAGAGTTGAAGGAGCTGAAGAAGCAACTCGATGAGCAAGAGAGAATGGGTCTCATCCGGCCTAGTTCTTCTCCGTGGGGTTGTGGTGTTCTTTTTGTGAAGAAGAAGGATGGAACGGACCGACTTTGTGTTGATTACTGTCCAGTGAATAAGAAGACCATCAAGAACAAATACCCACTTCCCAACATCAATGAGCTGTTCGAACAACTCAAAGGTGCCCAAGTATTCTCCAAGCTTGATCTCCGTATGGGTTATCACCAGATTCGCATTCGTGAAGAAGATATTCCCAAGACAGCATTCAGAACAAGATTTGGTTCATATGAATACACTGTCATGTCTTTTGGCCTCGCCAACGCTCCTCCGATGTTCTCTCGCATGATGAACTTCATCTTCAACGCCTACACCAATGACTTCGTTTTGGTCTATCTCGACGACATTCTGGTTTTCTCGAAGAACAAGGAAGATCATGCCAAACACTTGCGTTTGGTGCTTGATAAGCTCAGGGAACATCAGTTCTATGCCAAGTTCTCCAAGTGTGAATTTTGGCTCGATGAGGTTCTTTATCCTGGTCATATCATCTCTGCCAAGGGCATTGCCGTGAATCCTGAGAAGGTGTCTGCAATTGTGAATTGGGAACCTCCTCAGAACGTGAAGCAACTCCGCAGTTTTCTCGGTCTCGCAAGCTATTGCCGAAGATTCGTTGAAAACTTTTCTAAGATCACAAAGCCTCTCTCAAATCTTCTCCAGAAGCACGTCAAGTACGTTTGGTCTCCGGAGTGTGACATTGCTTTCAACACTTTGAAAGAGAAATTGATCACTGCTCCAGTTCTGACTCCGCCTGATGAATCCAAGCCGTACGAGGTCTTTTGTGATGCCTCTCTCCAAGGTCTTGGTGCAGTATTGATGCAAGAGAAGAAAGTTGTTGCTTATACATCTCGCCAGTTGAAGCCTAATGAGAAGAACTACCCCACTCATGATCTCGAGTTGGCGGCAGTTGTGCATGCTCTTTTGACTTGGAGACATCTTCTATTGGGAAGAAAAGTGGACATTTTCACTGATCGCAAGAGTCTCAAGTACATCTTCACTCAGCCTAATCTCAACCTCAGGCAAACTCGATGGGTCGAAATGATTCAAGAGTATAATCCGAGTATTGAGTACACTCCAGGCAAGGCTAATGTGATTGCTGACGCTTTGAGCAGAAAGGCTTACTACAACAGTCTGATTCTTAAGCCTTATCAACCCGAGCTTTGTGAAGCTTTCCGCAAACTTAATCTGCAAGTTGTTCCTCAAGGTTTCCTCGCCAACCTTCAAGTCTCTCCTACCTTAGAGGACCAGATTCGCCAAGCCCAGCTTCTTGATGCTATGGTGAAAAAGGTGAAGATTGGGATTGCCAAGAGTCAGTCCAAGTACAAGTGCTACCGCCTTGATGACAAGGACACTCTCTTCTTCAAGGATCGTATTGTTGTGCCCAAAGGTGACCTCCGTAAAGTGATCATGAACGAGGCTCACAATTCTCTCCTCTCCATCCACCCTGGGAGCACGAAGATGTATCAGGACCTCAAGCAAGCTTATTGGTGGACTCGAATGAAGCGCGAGATCGCTCAATTCGTGAATGAATGTGATGTCTGCAGAAGAGTGAAGGCAGAACACCAAAGGCCAGCAGGTCTCCTCCAACCTCTTGCCATTCCAGAATGGAATTTTGACCACATTGAAATGGACTTCGTGACTGGGTTTCCAAAGTCCAAGCGTGGCAATGATGCTATATTCGTTGTCATCGACAAACTCACCAAAGTGGCTCACTTTCTGCCTATCAAAGAGTCGATCACTGCAGCTCAATTGGCGGAACTCTATACCTCTCGAATTGTCTCTCTGCACGATATTCCTCAAGTGATCTCTTCAGACCGTGGCAGCATCTTTACCTCGAAGTTTTGGGATTCTTTTTAGAAGGCCATGGGCACTAACATCCGCTTCAGCACAGCTTTCCATCCTCAAACAAGCGGTCAAGTCGAGCGTGTCAACCAGATTCTTGAAGATATGCTCAGGGCTTGTGTGATCTCCTTCGGCATGAAGTGGGAGGATTGTCTTCCTTATGCTGAATTCTCCTACAACAACAGTTTTCAAGCAAGTTCGGGCAAGGCCCCTTTTGAAATTCTGTATGGCAGGAAGTGCCGTACCCCTCTCAACTGGTCTGAAACCGGTGAACGTCAGCTTTTGGGTAATGACTTAATCACAGAGGCAGAAGAAATGTGCAAAGTCATTCGTGATAACCTCAAAGCAGCCCAATCCCGCCAGAAGAGCTACTATGATAGTAAGCACCGTGATTTGGCTTTCGAGATCGGAGATCATGTTTACCTCCGCGTCTCTCCTATGAAAGGTACTCGTCGCTTCGGTATCAAAGGAAAGCTTGTCCCTAGATACGTGGGACCTTTCAAGATTGTCAGCAAGAGAGGCGACCTCGCCTATCAACTCGAGCTTCCTTCAAACTTTGCAAATGTTCATGACGTGTTCCATGTCTCTCAGCTTCGAAAGTGCTTCAAGACTCCTGACCGCACCGTCAACTTCGAGGACATTGAGCTCCAAGAAGATCTCTCTTATCATGAGCACCCAGTTGCTATTCTTGAAGAGACTGAACGCAAGACTCGCAACAAGTCAATCAAATTTCTCAAAGTCAAGTGGTCACACCATTCCGACCGTGAAGCTACCTGGGAACGCGAGGATCACCTCCGTTCTGTGTACCCGGCGTTCTTTCAGTCCTAGATCTCGGGACGATATCCTTTCGTAGTGGTGGAGTGTTGTAACACCCCGGATGTAACTTTCCCAATTTGTACTCCAACTCTTGCCGTTTCCGGCGTTAAGTTATATTTATTTCCTCGGGTTCGGGTCTTTGTCTTCGTGTGTTGTTGTCATTGTCATGCATCTCATATCATGTCATCATGTGCATTGCATTTGCATACGTGTTCATCTCATGCATTCAAGCATTTTCCCCGTTGTCCGTTTTGCAATCCGGCGCTCCGTTCTCCTCTGGTGGTCATTTCTAGCTTTCTTTCGTGTGTGGGGATTAAACATTGCCGGATTGGGCCGAGACTTGCCAAGCGGCCTTGGTTTACTACCGGTAGACCGCCTGTCAAGTTTCGTACCATTTGGACTTCGTTTGATACTCCAACGGTTAACCGAGGGACCGAAAAGGCCTCGTGTGTGTTGCAGCCCAACACCCCTCCAATTTGGCCCAAAACCCACCAAACTCTGCTCCATGTCCTAGAGCGTTCGATCACGATTGCGTGGCCGAAAACCGCACCTCATTTGGACTCTCCTAGCTCCCCCTACGCCTATATATACACCCCCATTCCAAATTCGCGGTTCCTCTCCCCCCTAACCCTAAAAATTCCCAGATCCGCCGCTCCGGACATGTCCGGGCGGAGCCGGACAACGTCCGCCGCAACCGCCGCCCAACCGGGACGCGCCACGTGGCGCCCGGCGCCCGCCGCCGCCGCGGCCCGCAGGGGCCCGAGGCCGGCCCTCCCGCGCCGCCTCCCGGGCCGCGCCCCGCGCCGCCTCCCTCCTCCCGCCCGCCGCCGCCCCTCCGCCGCGCCGCCGCAGCTCGCCCTCGCCGGCCGAGCTCGCCGCACCGCCATCGCCGGCCGAGCCCGCCGCGCCGCCCGCCGCCGCCTGCCGGCGACCACCCCGGCCGCCTCCTCCACGCCAGCCTGCCGGCGAGCGCCGGATCCACCGGTGAATAGTGCGCGAGATCCGATCCGGTTCACAGCTACAGTAAACCCTAGGAGAGGTTGATCTTTTTACTAAGTCCCAAAATTCTTGATCCATATGCTCCTGTTCGCGGCTCCGTAACTTTGCATCCGTAGCTCCGATTCATGCATATAGCATATCAAAATGTTCATCTCAGAGAGTACATCATTTCATTCCATTGCATCATTTTCATTTGAGCTCATCTTGATGCCCGAAATGCTGTTAGAAGAGGGCTACTTGAGATAATTGTCAGATCTGCTAGTTCATCTTAGACTTTTGTCATTTTTTCCATGATTAATGTGTGCATGCTATGCCCGTGAGTTCTACATGTGTTTTGTTAAGGGTTTTGTCATCTATCCAGAGGTGCAACCCATGTATTTTTAGGATGTGTGTGGTGACTTGTGCAAGCTTGCGAAGAGGTGCACTTGCTAATTCTGTTTTCAGGGACTTAGTGATTTCACTAAGTCCTGGGATTGTTTATCTCATGATGCCATATGTTCATGTTGTTTCCTAGTGATCCGTGCCTCTTTTGAGGATGATCAGTAAGGGAGTTTTGTTAATCTTGTAGTGCTCTATCCATCCATCTCTTTGTTTGCAATTATGGAGCACCCTAGCTTGAGTCAATCGAGATCTACTTTTGCTTTGTTGCGAATCTGGGCAGATCGTCAACTTGTTTGCGATTTTGCCGATGTTATTGTAGTTGATCCGTGCATGCTATGCCATTTTTATTGCCATGTCTAGCTTGTATTTTGTGCCTTCTTAAGGGATGTATGCTTGTCTTGCCATGACTTGCACCGTGGTGAGTGCATCGAGCTCGTAAACATGCCTTCGTGAGTTAATTTTCAGCATGTCCCAGTTTTCACTAAGCCTGAAAACTGATTATGTTTTTGCTATGTTCGTGTGCTTGTTAGTATATTTTGTGATCCCTTTTGGCTCAAGGTCACTAAGGGACTTTTGTTAAGCTTGTTGAGTAGCTCCATGTCATGTCTTTATTTGTCATGTTCAGGTCCTGTAGCATGTTGTTTTGTTGCTCCGAAGAGGGCTATATGATCTGAAATTCCAGACGAGTGTTAATTTCACTAAGTCTGAGATCTGTCTTACCATTTGCGTTTTTGCCATGCTTGTTTGAACCTCCTAATGGATGATTTGGCCGTAGCTCAGTGCTAGACTTTTGTTAAGCATCTTGTGTGCATCCCTGCCATGTATTTTGTTGTCATGTTTGGATGCTGCAGCATGTTCATTTTGTTGCATTTAGATGCCTACTTGCTGTAAATCGCAGACCGGTGTCATTTTTGAATCACATGCCATTTCCAAACCGTAACTCCGATTCCGGTGTTCTTTATATCGTTTTCAAGCGATTTCATCTCATCTTTCCAGTGGCACACTTGGAATTCCAAGTTGAGGCCAGGTTCATGCATTTCCTGGCATATCTTGCATTTTGCATCCCGCATCGCATCCCACATAGCATATCATCTTTGCATTATGTTGTTTGAGTTTGCACGTGGTTAATTGTATCCTTATTGCTTGTTTGTCTTGTTTGGGTAGAGCCGGGAGACGAGTTCGCTAACGAGGAGCCCGTTGAGTTTGGGTTTGAGGATCCAGTCAACTCTGACAACTGTGCAGGCAAGATGATCATACCCTCGAAATCACTATTATCTTTGCTATGCTAGTTGCTCGCTCTTTTGCTATGCCATTGCTACGCCTACCACTTGCTTGAAAGCCTCCTAAATTGCCATGTCAAACCTCTAACCCACCATTGTCCTAGCAAACCGTTGATTGGCTATGTTACCGCTTTGCTCAGCCCCTCTTATAGCGTTGCTAGTTGCAGATGAAGATTGGAGGCCGTTCCTTATTGGAACATTTATTTACTTGTTGGGATATCATTATATTGCTATGTTATCTTAATGCATCTATATACTTGGTAAAGGGTGGAAGGCTTGGCCTCTCGCCTAGTGTTTTGTTCCACTCTTGCCGCCCTAGTTTCCATCATATCGGTGTTATGTTCCCAGATTTTTGCGTTCCTTACGTGGTTGGGTTATAATGGGAACCCCTTGATACTTCGCCTTGATTAAAGCTTTTCCAGCAATGCCCAACATTGGTCTTACCATTTGCCACCTAGCCCTTTTCTTTCCCTTGGGTTCTGTAGACTCAAGGGTCATCTTATTTTATCCCCCCCCCGGGCCAGTGCTCCTCTGAGTGTTGGTCCCACCGAGCGATGTCCGGGGCTACCAGGGGCAACTCTGGGCTGGCCTACCCGACGTCTGGCTCATCTGAGTGTGCCCTGAGAAAGAGATATGTGCAGCTCCTATCGGGATTTGTCGGCACATTTGGGCGGTGTTGCTGGTCTTGTTTTAACCTGTCGAAGTGTCTTGAATTACCGAGATACCGAGTCTGATCGGAACGTCTTGGGAGGAGGTCTATTCCTTCGTTGACCGTGAGAGCTTGTCATGGGCTAAGTTGGGACTCCCCTGCAGGGATTGAACTTTCGAAAGCCGTGCCCGCGGTTATGGGCAGATGTGAATTTGTTAATGTCCGGTTGTAGATAACTTGAACCTTAACTTAATTAAAATGAATCAACTGAGTGTGTTGCCGTGATGGCCTCTTCTCGGCGGAGTCCGGGAAGTGGACACGGTGTTGGAGTAATGTTTGCGCAGGTTGTTCTCTAGTTTCTCGCTCGTTCTTTGCCTCCTCTTCTCGCTCTCCTTTGCGAATAAGTTAGCCACCAGACTTGTTAGTCACTTGCTGCAGCTCCACTCATATTTTACCTTGCCTTACCTATAAGCTTAAATAGTCTTGATCGCGAGGGTGTGAGATTGCTGAGTCCCTGTGGCTCACAGATTACTATTACACCAGATGTAGGGCCTGATGATTCCGCTCCAGGAGACGCGTATGATCTCAAGTGGGAGTTCGACGAAGACTCTCAACGATACTATGTTTCCTTTCCCGATGATCAGTAGTGGTGCCCAGTTGGGGGTGATTGGGACCGTGTCGCATGTTGGGTTCTCTTTTATTTTGGCGTCGTAGTCGGGCCATGAGTGTTTGGATGATGTAATGTTATTTATGTACTTGATTAACATGGCGAGTGTAAGCCAACTATGTTATCTCCCCTTTTATTATCATATTACATGGGATGTTGTGAAGATTGCCTGACTTGCGACATATGCCTTCAATGCGATTATATCTCTAAGTCGTGCCTCGACACGTGGGAGCTATAGTCGCATCGAGGGTGTTTCACCCTCCTGGGACTCGTGTGTTATCGGGCGAGGCATCGAAACCCAATCATTT